>NC_139997.1:33470336-33755581 GCF_964263955.1 Coregonus lavaretus | reverse complement strand
AAATAAAAAATAAATATTGACAGTGAACTTAATTTTGGAGACGGTTTTGAAAACAGTGAGTGATGTCCGACGTATCCTTGCCAAACCAAAGTTTATTAATTATGATACTGTGATGGGTGATTTGAAGAGGCGCAGGAGGGTAAATCACAGAATAACAGAATTTATTCCGGAATACAGATTTACGCAGTAATGCTTCAAAACAGTCCAGTGCGCAAAACAGGCACACTGGAACCAACAAGGCACACAGGGAACATTTTATATATTGGTGGTAGTCTGTCTTTTAAGCATCTTATAATGAAAGTATTTGCCAATCAGATGTATGATTTATATTATAAAAGAACTCTACATACTGTAGTACAGCCAACTTCAACTGCAAAGAAACTAGTCGTGGCCAAATGGAGAACAAAGTTTGCCATCATTCCTCTCCCTAATTTGCAGTTGACATGTCATCCAAACAACACAGAGACTATGGGGTTAGTGAGTTAGCTGAGTTCATTCAAGCAGCCGGTTGTAATTGTCCCACATTTTCATCAGAAGGTTTAGATGCAGCCTGAGCCCTGCGTCTGCGTCATCCCCTCTTACCCAGTGAGCTGTGTTATTAATCTATCAGCAACACATTTCTCCCTGGCTGGAAGCATGCGTGTTTCTGCGTTGTTTATTACTTTGATTGGTCAGACTGAATAAAGACAGGACTGAGGAGCCGCCCCCCATTTCAGGAGTTCGTAATGTAAACACCTAGTTTGGTGGACTACTCGGTTTTGTTTTATCTATACACCCTCTGTAACTGCTCAATGGAAAGCAATGGGCGTAAGTACAGTGTCTTCAGAAAGTATTCATACCCCTTGACTTATTCCACATTTTGTTGTGTTACAGACTGAATTCAAAATGGATGAAATTGATTTTTTTCTCTCACCCTTCTACTCACAATTCCCCATAATGACAAAGTGAAAACATGTTTTTAGACATTTTTGCAAATGTATTGAAAATATAATACAGAAATATCTAATTTCTATACACTACTGGTCAAACATTTTAGAACCCCTACTCATTCAAGGGTTTTTCTTTATTTTTACTATTTTCTACATTGTAGAATAATAGCGAAGAGATCAAAACTATGAAATAACACATGGAATCATGTATTAACCAAAAAAGTGTTAAACAAATCAAAATATATTTTATATGTGAGATTCTTCAAATAGCCACACTTTGCCTTGATGACAGCTTTGCACACTCTTGGCATTCAACCAGCTTCACCTGGAATGCTTTTCCAACACTCTTGAAGGAATTCCCACATATGCTGAGCACTTGTTGGCTGCTTTTCCTTCACGCCGACTCATCCCAAACCATCTCAATTTGGTTGAGTTCGGGGGATTGTGGAGGCCAGGTCATCTGATGCAGCACTCCATCACTCTCCTTCTTGGTAAAATAGCCCTTACACAGCCTGGAGGTGTGTTGGGTCATTGTCCTGTTGAAAAACAAATGATAGTCCCACTAAGCGCGAACCAGATGGGTGGCGTATCGCTGCAGAGTGCTGTGGTAGCCATGCTGGTTAAGTGTGCCTTGAATTCTAAATAAATCACAGACAGTGTCACCAGCAAAGCACCCCCACACCATAACACCTCCTCCTCCATGCTTTACGGTGGGAAATACACATGCAGAGATCATCTGTTCACCCACACCGCATCTCACAAAGACATGGCGGTTGGAACCAAAAATCTCCAATTTGGACTCTAGACCAAAGGACAGATTTCCACCGGTCTAATGTCCATTGCTCGTGTTTCTTGGCCCAAGCAAGTCTCTTCTTCTTATTGGTGTCCTTTAGTAGTGGTTTCTTTGCAGCAATTCGAACATGAAGGCCTGATTCACACGGTCTCCTCTGAACAGTTGATGTTGAGATGTGTCTGATACTTGAACTCTGTGAAGCATTTATTTGGGCTGCAATTTCTGAGGCTGGTAACTCTAATTAACTTATCCTCTGCAGCAGAGGTAACTCTGGGTCTTCCATTCCTGTGGCGGTCCTCATGAGAGCCAGTTTCATCATAGCGCTTGATGGTTTTTGCAACTGCACTTGAAGAAACTTTCAAAGTTCTTGAAATGTTCCTTATTGTCTGACCTTCATGTCTTAAAGTAATGATGGGCTGTCGTTTCTCTTTGCTTATTTGAGCTGTTCTTGCCATAATATGGACTTAGTCTTTTACCAAATAGGACTACCTTCTGTATACCCCCCCCCCCCCCCCCCCCCCACACCACCACCTTGTCACAACACAACTGATTGGCTCAAACGCATTAAGAAGGAAAGAAATTCCACAAATTAACTTTTAAGAAGGCACACCTGTTAATTGAAATGCATTCTAGGTGACTACCTCATGAAGCTGGTTGAGAGAATGCCAAGAGTGTGCAAAGCTGTCATCAAGGCAAAGGTTGGCTATTTGAAGAATCTCAAATATATTTGGATTTGTTTAACATTTTTAAAACATTTTAGTCATTTTAGCAGACGCTCTTATCCAGAGCGACTTACAGGAGCAATTAGGGTTAAGTGCCTTGCTCAAGGGCACATCGACAGATTTTTCACCTAGTCGGCTCGGGGATTAGAACCAGAAACCTTTCGGTTACTGGCACAACGCTCTTAACCACTAAGCTACCTGCCGCTTATTTGGTTACTACATGATTCCATATGTGTTATTTCATAGTTTTAACATCTTCACTATTATTCTACAATGTACAAAATAGTAAAAATAAAGAAAACCCTTGAATGAGTAGGTGTTCTAAAACTTTTGACCGGTAGTGTAAGTATTCACACCCCTTTGCAATGACACTCCCAAATTGAGCTTCGATGCATCCAATTTCCTTTGATCATCCTTGAGTCACTACAACTTGATTGGAGTCCACCTGTGGCCAATTCAATTGTTTGGACATGATTTAGAACGAAACACACCTGTATATATAAGGTCCCACAGTTGACAATGCATGTCAGAGCAGAAACTATACCATGAAGTCCAAGGAACTGTCCGTAGATCTCGGAAAAATGGGAGAAAATCCCCAAATACAGATGTGCAAAGTTAATACCAAGACGACTCAAAGCTGTAATCACCGCCAAATGTGCTTCTACAAAGTATTTCCTCTGGTGTGAATATTTATCTAAATGAGATATTGCTGTATTTCATTTTCAATAAATTTGCAAAAAATTCTGAAAACATGTTTTCATTTAGTCATTATGGGGTATTGTGTGTAGATTTAATAGATTTAATCCATTTTGAATTCAGGCTGGGTATGAATACTTTCTAAAGGCACTGTAGTTTGTGAAAATCTTAGTAATAGGTAGTAAAGTTGAACTGACTACCTTGCAATAAATTAGGTCTGGGACAATGCCAGTAATGCGATACACGTTAGTATCGTGGCAAGGAAACAACGCAAAGCAGATTAACTTTAGGAAAACAGCCCTAATGTTGGAAACAAACATCATTATGTTGTCATCCAGAGTCACATTTATTTTCCAAGCTATAGCACACAATATTTTACATACAGCAGATTTTTAAAGGATCAAATAGTTTAGTCTGCTTTGTGTTTTCATTTTTGCCATGGAAAAATATTGCGATACTGGTATCGTCACAGCCCTAATAACCGTGCTTGAACCATGTAAGTGATGCTAGTAGTTTTTACCTCTGCTGCTATGAGAGTAACTAGATACCGCTTTATCTTTGTTAAGTGGCTCTAGGTCAGGTTATGTGATCTCATGAGGCAAAACTGGCCACAGAGATTTTAGTATACTCTTACTCGCACACATGTACGCACACACACACTTCAACCCCCTCTTCTCCATTCCCGCCTCTCTCTTGCTCGCTCGCTGTGTCTGTCCCCTGGGTCACTGTGCAGTGACTCTGAGGCTTGTCTGACTGGGCCTCTTGAAACTCTGGCCTTTACATTCCAGCGCTGCAAGGAGGGGGTCGTAGCCAGGCTTATTAACAGAGAAGGAGAGGGAGTGTGAGAGAGAAGGAAGTCTCTGCCGGCAGGGATTATGTGCTGTTTCCTTGCCTGGAAGCTCTTGCCTTGTTCCATCCCACTCTCTCTCCCAGCTGAACGGTTCTCCCACAAACTAAAGGAAACGGCGAAAACGTAAACCTGCTATTCTCCAGCTGCCACAGCCTTCTCACTGACTGCCCCACTTGTTTTATTTTGTGCTCCCTCTCTTTCCCTCTCTCTCTGTGCTGCTGTGTGTGTTGTGTGTGTGTGTGTGTGTGTGTGTGTGTGTGTGTGTGTAAGGGGATAACTTTGTTTCCATTGCCTTTTTCTGCGGTGCCGCAGGCACACACAGTGGAGAGGATTGGATTTGTGAAGATACTGATGGGGATGCACAGCTGCACGGCGGCAGCAGAAGCCGGTTCCCCCTCTCACTCTTTAGCTCCCCATCCCAACAACGGGACTACCACCACTCTCCCTCCCTCTCCGAAGAGGAGGAGGGGGGGGGGGGGGGGGGGGGGGGGGGTCGCCATATAGGAGCTCAGAAACATGGAGTGGATCCGAGGAGGGAGAGAGGAATCTTTTCACTCCTGGATGTCATGCTCTGCTCTGCGTAGTGGTGAGTGTTGGTTTCTCTCTCCTTGTCCTTCTTTTTCTTACTCTGTGGAAAAGTTACCTACGCACCTAATTGTGCTCTTAGGAATGCGCAGGCTCCGAAACTGATGCTTCATATTCTTGTTGTTCATTATTTGTTCTTTATGTTTATTATCTCTATTTTCTTATCATCATTTTCTATTTTCTTATTATACTTTTCAATCTTTTCCTTTTTCTATTTTGATTTCTAACGTTTCTCTGTCTCTAGTCGGCAGAGAACTGTTGATGTCTTATGCATTTGAATTACAGTGTTACAATGAAAAGAGGGCTTTGTGCTTTTGAATTGTCAAGGATCAAGGTAGAAGGTGGGGGGGGGGGGGGGTACAAGGTAGGGTGATGGGGGAGTAGGAGGAAGGGAATGTGTGTGAGGGTACTGTGCATTTTAAACAAACCAAATTCATAAAAGTTAGGTCAATAATAATGGCATAAACTCAGCAAAACTGCTGCTTGTCTTTTTCCTCAGCTCTGCTCACAGTGCCTGTCAACTTTTTTGTGTGGAACTCTGCTTGTTCTAGTGAAACATACCTGTCTTAAACGTGAATATGACTGTGAGCCTCAACTGTGGCTCATTGGTGTCATCTTTATTTTTACTGGTGCCATCTTCATTGATTTATCAAAAACATTTAGTTGATCATTCTATCTTACTAGGAAAACATTGGTTTCACTAACAGATAACTAAACTGGTTCCATGCATATCTTAGCAATAGAAAACAATGTGTTTTCATAGGACACAAATCACAACGTCTTAGTCTCCGTAGAGGTGTACCTGAAGGTTCAGTATTGGCCCCCCTTCTTTTCTGTATATTCATAAATGAATTGCCTCTAATCTGTCAGAATACTCATATTCACTTATATGCTGATGATACAGTGCTCTATACATCAAGTTAAAATATTTTGCAGATGATTTTAGCACTACAAAAATGGTTTCTAACAAAGATTTTGGTTTTAAATCATACAAAGTCGTTTATCATGCTGTTTGGTACACAGCAAAGAATAAACTCCACAACTGGCAGTCTCAAAATACATGCAAGTGATAGAAAAAATGTGATTGTTTTGAAATACTTGGGTTTGAGGATAGATTCTAAATATCTTTTGGAAAGCATATTGATTATATTACTATAAGCTTATTAAAAATACCTTAGTAACCCAACTGCTGCTTCCTATCCTAGACTATGGTGAGATCTATCAAAACACAACCAAGACCGTGCTCTGTGAGTTAATGTCATTTATAACAATCTTTGCAGATTCATTCTTGGTTGCCATAATAAGACACATTATTGCACAATGTATGAATCAATAAATTTGTTGTTACTCCCATACAGAAGTCTACTGCATTGGTACCAATTTCTTTTTAAACGTATCAACTTAAATTTCACTGTATATGTTATGGAACACCTAACTTTACAAGACTCACACTACTCCGTTCAACAACGGCAGCAATGACAAATTCCAAGGTCACATCATGTCGGTTGGAGTAAGATCTTTCAGATATGAAGGCCCAATTGACTGGAATAAATTACCTATAGAAATCAGATAATTAAAATCACACAGTGAGTTTAAGAAAGCCCTAAGATTTTGTACGTTTGCCCACTGACAAAGAAATTATTAGTCTATAATTTTAATGGTAGGTTTATTTAAACAGTGAGAGACAGAATAACAACAAAAAATCCTGAAAAACGCATGTCAAAAATGTTATAAATTGATTTGCATTTTAATGAGGGAAATAAGTATTTGACCCCCTCTCAATCAGAAATATTTCTGGCTCCCAGGTGTCTTTTATACAGGTAACGAGCTGAGATTAGGAGCACACTCTTAAAGGGAGTGCTCCTAATCTCAAATCAAATCAAATCAAATTTTATTGGTCACATGCGCCGAATACAACAGGTGCAGACATTACAGTGAAATGCTTACTTACAGCCCTTAACCAACAGTGCATTTATTTTTAACAAAAAAAGTAAAAATAAAACAACAACAAAAAAAGTGTTGAGAAAAAAAGAGCAGAAGTAAAATAAAATAACAGTAGGGAGGCTATATATACAGGGGGGTACCGGTGCAGAGTCAATGTGCTGGGGCACCGGCTAGTTGAGATAGTTGAAGTAATATGTACATGTGGGTAGAGTTAAAGTGACTATGCATAAATAATTAACAGAGTAGCAGCAGCGTAAAAAGGATGGGGTGGGGGGGGGGGGGGGGGGCAGTGCAAATAGTCCGGGAATCCATGATTAGCTGTTCAGGAGTCTTATGGCTTGGGGGTAGAAGCTGTTGAGAAGTCTTTTGGACCTAGACTTGGCACTCCGGTACCGCTTGCCGTGCGGTAGCAGGGAGAACAGTCTATGACTAGGGTGGCTGGAGTCTTTGACAATTTTGAGGGCCTTCCTCTGACACCGCCTGGTATAGAGGTCCTGGATGTCAGGAAGCTTGGCCCCAGTGATGTACTGGGCCGTACGCACTACCCTCTGTAGTGCCTTGCGGTCGGAGGCCAAGCAGTTGCCATACCAGGCGGTGATGCAACCAGTCAGGATGCTCTCGATGGTGCAGCTGTAGAATTTTTTGAGGATCTGAGGACCCATGCCAAATCTTTTCAGTCTCCTGAGGGGGAATAGGCTTTGTCGTGCCCTCTTCACGACTGTCTTGGTGTGTTTGGACCATGATAGTTCGTTGGTGATGTGGACACCAAGGAACTTGAAGCTCTCAACCTGTTCCACTACAGCCCCGTCGATGAGAATGGGGGCGTGCTCAGTCCTCTTTTTTTTCTCCTGTAGTCCACAATCATCTCCTTTGTCTTGGTCACGTTGAGGGAGAGGTTGTTGTCCTGGCACCACATGGCCAGGTCTCTGACCTCCTCCCTATAGGCTGTCTCATCGTTGTCGGTGATCAGGCCTACCACTGTTGTGTTGTCGGCAAACTTAATGATGGTGTTGGAGTCGTGCCTGGCCATGCAGTCATGGGTGAACAGAGAGTACGTGTTGAGGATCAGTGTGGCAGATGTGTTGTTACCTACCCTTACCACCTGGGGGCGGCCCGTCAGGAAGTCCAGGATCCAGTTGCAGAGGGAGGTGTTTAGTCCCAGGATCCTTAGCTTAGTGATGAGCTTAGAGGGCACTATGGTGTTGAATGCTGAGCTGTAGTCAATGAATAGCATTCTCACGTAGGTGTTCCTCTTGTCCAGGTGGGAAAGGGCAGTGTGGAGTGCAATAGAGATTGCATCATCTGTGGATCTGTTGGGGCGGTATGCAAATTGGAGTGGGTCTAGGGTTTCTGGGATAATACTGTTGATTTGAGCCATGACCAGCCTTTCAAAGCACTTCATGGCTACAGACGTCAGTGCTACGGGTCGGTAGTCATTTAGGCAGGTTATCTTAGAGTCCTTGGGCACGGGGACTATGGTGGTCTGCTTGAAACATGTTGATATTACAGACTCAGTCAGGGACATGTTGAAAATGTCAGTGAAGACACTTGCCAGTTGGTCAGCACATGCTCGGAGTACACGTCCTGGTAATCCGTCTGGCCCTGCGGCCTTGTGAATGTTGACCTGCTTAAAAGTCTTACTCACATCGGCTACGGAGAGCGTGATCACATAGTCATCCGGAACAGCTGGTGCTCTCATGCATGCTTCAGTGTTGCTTGCCTCGAAGCGAGCATAGAAGTGGTTTAGCTCGTCTGGTAGGCTTGTGTCACTGGGCAGCTCGCGGCTGTGCTTCCCTTTGTAGTCTGTAATAGTTTTCAAGCCCTGCCACATCCGACGAGCGTCAGAGCCAGTGTAGTACGATTCAATCTTAGCCCTGTATTGACTCTTTGCCTGTTTGGTGGTTCGTCGGAGGGCATAGCGGGATTTCTTATAAGCGTCCGGGTTAGAGTCCCGTCTCTTAAAAGCGGCAGCTCTACCCTTTAGCTCAGTGCGGATGTTTCCTGTAATCCATGGCTTCTGGTTGGGGTATGTACGTACGGTCACTGTGGGGACGACATCATCGATGCACTTATTGATGAAGCCAGTGACTGATGTGGTGTACTCCTCAATGCTGTCTGAAGAATCCCTGAACATGTTCCAGTCTGTGCTAGAAAAACAGTCCTGTAGCTTAGCATCTGCGTCATCTGACCACTTTGTTATTAACCGAGTCACTGGTGCTTCCTGCTTTAGTTTTTTGCTTATAAGCAGGAATCAGGAGGATAGAGTTATGGTCAGATTTGCCAAATGGAGGGCGAGGGAGAGCTTTGTATGCGTCTCTGTGTGTGGAGTAAAGGTGGTCTAGAGTTTTTTTTCCTCTGGTTGCACATTTAACATGCTGGTAGAAATTAGGTAGAACGGATTTAAGTTTCCCTGCATTAAAGTCCCCGGCCACTAGGAGCGCTGCATCTAGTCTCAGCTTGTTACCTGTATAAAAGTCACCTGTCCACAGAAGCAATCAATCAATCAGATTCCAAACTCTCCACCATGGCCAAGACCAAAGAGCTCTCCAAGGATGTCAGGGACAAGATTGTAGACCTACACAAGGGTGGAATGGGCTACAAGACCATCGCCAAGCAGCTTGGTGAGAAGGTGACAACAGTTGGTGCGATTATTCGCAAATGGAAGAAACACAAAAGAACTGTCAATCTCCCTCGGCCTGGGGCTCCATGCAAGATCTCACCTCGTGGAGTTGCAATGATCATGAGAACGGTGAGGAATCAGCCCAGAACTACACGGGAGGATCTTGTCAATGATCTCAAGGCAGCTGGGACCATAGTCACCAAGAAAACAATTGGTAACACACTACGCCGTGAAGGACTGAAATCCTGCAGCGCCCACAAGGTCCCCCTGCTCAAGAAAGCACATATAAAGGCCCGTCTGAAGTGATTCAGAGGAGAACTGGGTGAATGTGTTGTGGTCATATGAGACCAAAATGGAGCTCTTTGCCATCAACTCAACTTGCCGTATTTGGAGGAGGAGGAATGCTGCCTATGACCCCAAGAACACCATCCCTACCATCAAACATGTAGGTGGAAACATTATGCTTTGGGGGTGTTTTTCTGCTAAGGGGACAGGACAACTTCACTGCATCAAAGGGACGATGGACGGGGCCATGTACCATCAAATCTTGGGTGAGAACCTCCTTCCCTCAGCCAGGGCATTGAAAATGGGTCGTGGATGGGTATTCCAGCATGACAATGACCCAAAACACACGGCCAAGGCAACAGAGGAGTGGCTCAAGAAGAAGCACATTAAGGTTCTGGAGTGGCCTAGCCAGTCTCCAGACCTTAATCCCATAGAAAATCTGTGGAGGGAGCTGAAGGTTCGAGTTGCCAAACGTCAGCCTCGAAACCTTAATGACTTGGAGAAGATCTGCAAAGAGGAGTGGGACAAAATCCCTCCTGAGATGTGTGCAAACCTGGTGGCCAACTACAAGAAACGTCTGACCTCTGTGATTGCCAACAAGGGTTTTGCCACCAAGTACTAAGTCATGTTTTGCAGAGGGGTCAAATACTTATTTCCCTCATTTAAAATGCAAATCAATTTATAACATTTTTGACATGCATTTTTCTGGATTTTTTTATTGTTATTCTGTCTCTCACTGTTCAAATAAACCTACCATTAAAATGATAGACTGATCATGTCTTTGTCAGTGGGCAAACGTACAAAATCAGCAGGGGATCAAATACATTTTTCTCTCTCACTGTATGTATATAGGTACTTCGTTTTATTCAGGGTTTTTTCTGCATAGAAAAGTCTTGGGTGGGCCGCCTAAGTATATTTCGGGCCACCTATGTCCAAACAGTAAAATTTGTAAATTGCAGGAAATCAGCTTTAAAACAGCCACATTTTGTCACTGCTACCAACAGGAGGGCCTCTAAAATGTTCTGTCAGCGAATGCACCATTGGCCACGCCCTCACCACACCCACAAGCTAAGTTCCATTTTGATCCAGAAAATACCCTGGTTTCATTATTTGTAGTAGTAGTTGTACCACAAGTTTTTTATTAGTTGTAGGCCAATTAGTTGTTCAACAACTTTTTTTATGCTGTTAATTTATGTTTTTGTGTTTTATAATTTCATTGTTATTATTATTATTAGACAGCCATATTATTCTTGTTACTAGGTATTATTTTTTATTTATTTTATTGTATTTGGACACTTGAAAACGAGATCTCAAGAGATTTAATCCTGCAAAATATCATTGATCTAATTTATAGTGTGCTGTTTGCACTGTGTGGTTTCACTGTTTGTCCACAGACAGAGGCACAATCCAGACTTTGTCAGGCTCTAGACTGCTAGTATGCCCCATGAATCCTGATTGATTGAAACATTTGCTGAAATACTGCTTGTTGGCAGTTTGTTTGGGGTTTGACTTTATGAAGTAGCATCTCGTAACTGGTTATGAGGAAAATATGGCTTTTTGTACAGAGGAACTTTGCTATTTTGGCATTTAAGGATTTCATTTTAGCATATCAAAGAAGTGTGTGAATTCAACTGCTGAAGGATAAAAACAGCCTTATAAAGACAGTTACATGCACACAATAATTTGATTATTGTGGATAGTCAGATTTAATAGAATAGTACGTTTAAAAGGTTTACATGCTTTGCAAGAAGAACAATTTCCCTAATAATCCTGTTTACATGGACACGTCTGAAATCAGTCTACCTGATGGGACTTTTGATTAATGCAGAAAATCGGCAATCAAAATACATGTTCTACGGACATATAAAGTTTGTATGTGAAAACTATTTCTAAGATCCATACTTTCAGTTTTTCCGAACTCACTTCACTCGCGCATAAGAGATGCTTGCACTACCGGTGTTGGCACATGAGCAGATCAAATACACTGCTGGAACACTGATTTAAGCTGTTTACACACCCTAATAATTCGAAAGATTTGTTCGGAAAACCAGGTGTTTTAATCAGTGTATGCTTCAATTTTGACCTTACGCCGATTTAAGATGAGCAGAGTAAGGTGTTTAAATTACTATTTCCATACTCGGCCTACTGCCATAATCAGTTTAATATCGAATTATTAGTGTGCATGTAAACTTACTCATTGTTACACATTACATTTTTATAAATTGACTGTGACATTGTTTGACTTCCCAGGATTATAACAGGGTTTGATTCTCAGAATGTCACATGTTATTTTACTTTATAAACTGGGTGGTTCGAGCCCTGAATGCTGATTGGCTGACAGTATATACCACGGATATGACACAACATGTATTTTTACTGCTCTAATTACGTTGGTAACCAGTTTATAATAGCAATAAGGCATCTCAGGGGTTTGTGGTATATGGCCAATATACCACGGCTAAGGGCTGTGTCCAGGCACGCCGCGATGCGTCGTGCCTTAGAACAGCCCTTAGCCGTGGTATATTGGGCATATACCACACCCCCTCGTGCCTTATTGCTTAACTATCCTCTCTCAAAGGGATCAATCAATCTGATTTGTCTGACTGATTAGAACTATGAAACGGGTTGAGTTGGTTCTTCTCACTTCTCATTAGACTATATCAAGGACCCTATCATTTGATGTGTAGACACAGGCTTTTTAACATGAAATAGCCTACTAGCAATACTCTGAGAAGTACAGTAGATTATACTCTGAATGACGCAGCAACTTTATTTAGCCTACACACAGAATATCTAGCCTCCTTGATGGAGTTCTCTGCTACACTCTTTTAGAAAAAAGGGTTCCGAAAAGGTTATTCTGCTGTCCCCATAGGGTAACCTTTTTTTGGTTCCAGGTAGAAATATTTTGGGTTCTTTCAAATGTTTATCCTATGGGGACAGCTGCCAAAGCCTTTAAGGTTCTTTCTAAAAGTGTATACTACTGTGGTGAACAGCACAACCCACTGTGAATGACTGAACTGCCCCAAGCCACTTGGGTACTGTACGGGTTGGAGTTCACTGCTGTTTGGGTCTCACTTTGATGGTATGTCTATGGGGTGTTTGGGGGTATTAGCTAACACTTTCCTCAGAAACTATAACAATGATCCTCTCTCTCTCATTCATATTCAATGGGCTTTATTGGCATGGGAAACATACAGTGCATTCGGAAAGTATTCAGATCCCTTGACTTTTTCCACATTTTGTTATGTTACAGCCTTATTCTAAAATTGATTAAATATATGTTTCCCTCATCAATCTACACACAATACCCCATAATGACAAAGCGAAAACAGGTTTTTAGAACCTTATTTACTTAAGTATTCAGACCCTTTGCTATGAGACTCGAAATTGAGCTCAGGTGCATTCTGTTTCCATTGATCATCCTTGAGATGTTTCTACAACTTGATTGGAGTCCACCTGTGGTAAATTCAATTGATTGGACAGGATTTGGATAGGCACACACATGTCTATATAAGGTCCCACAGTTAACAGTGCATGTCAGAGCAAAAACCAAGTCAAGAGGTCGAAGGAATTGTCTGTAGAGCTCCGAGAAAAGATTGTGTCGAGGCACAGAATTTCTGCAGCATTGAAGGTCCCCAAGAACACAGTGGCCTCCATCATTCTTAAATGGAAGAAGTTTGGCCCACCAAGACTCTTCCTAGAGCTGGCCGCCTGGCCAAACTGAGCAATCGTGGGAGAAGGGCCTTGGTCAGGGAGGTGACCAAGAACCCGATGGTCACTCTGATAGAGCTCCAGAGTTCCTCTGTGGAGATGGGAGAACCTTCCAGAAGGACAACCATCTCACTCCCACCAATCAGGCCTTTATGGTAGTGGTCAGACAGAAGCCACTCCTCAGTAAAAGACACATGACAGCCCGATTGGAGTTTGCCAAAAGGCACCTAAAGGACTCTCAGACCAAGATTCTCTGGTCTGATGAAACCAAGATTGAACTCTTTGGCCTGAATGCCAAGTGTCACATCTGGAGGAAACCTGGCACCATACCTACAGTGAAGCATGGTGGTGGCAGCATCATGCTATGGGGATGTTTTTTCAGTAGCAGGGACTGGGAGACTTGTCAGGATCGAGGGAAAGATGAACGGAGCAAAGTACAGAGAGATCCTTGACGAAACCCTGCTCCAAAGCGCTCAGGACCTCAGACTGGGGCGAAGGTTCACCTTTCTAAAAAGCTGTTTTTGATTGATGAGGCAAAAAAACTATGTAATACATTTTAGAATAAGGCTGTGATGTAACAAAATGTGGAAAAAGTCAAGGGGTCTGAATACTTTCCGAATGCACTGTATGTTTACATTGCCAAAGCAAGTGAAATAGGCAATAAACAAAAGTGAAATAAATAATCAGAAATTAACAGTAAACATGAATCACAAAAGTTTCAGAAGAATAGAGACATTTCAAATGCTCTCCTCCTCTCACTTTCCTGAGTGTCCATCCGTCAGATGTCCCTGTGGCACAGGAATGAAGTGTTTTGACAGGGGTTAATGGACTGCTTTCTCCTGCGGAAGTTGGTATTTCAGAACATGGCCCCCGGCATGGAAAAGGAAAGCAAAAAAATTTAAAACGTAGAGTAACGCTAGCATGATTTTATTTTGGGCTCCGCTCGCTGTCACTGCCAACGTCTTTTTCTGGGGCACAACTTGAAGTGTTCGTATGAAGAGAGGAGTGATATCAAGGGCCTTGACTGTCTGTTATCCCTGCACTTTTATAATACACACAAAGTATGTCCTCTACAGAATCTAGTTCTCTATTTTGGGCATATAGGTCACTATCTCCTGAAGTAGCAGAATCGCACACCTTCCCTAACGATGCCTGACGATATTTTGGGCAGATAGAAGTGGCTGTTGCTCTCTCTCTCTCTCTCTCTTGCTCTCTCTCTCTCTTGCTCTCTCTCTCTCTTACTCTCTCTGTCTCGCTCTCTCTCTCTCGCTTTCTCTCTCACCACATGGCTTTCTGCTTTCAATCTGTCCTCCTTTAATCCCAGCTATCTATCACATCCCACCAGCTATTCTTGGTGTGAAAGTAACACGAGACAAACTGAACTATAGGTGCCTTCTAGGAGATTCTTCTATTATAAAGCAGAGTAGCTTCAACTAATTTCTGGAAACACAGTGGCAAGAACCACCAGACTTGTGAAGCCAGATTGATTTCTTTCTGGCTGTTTTGGTGGAGATCTGGTGAAATCTTGCATCTTTTACCTGTGTCCGGCAGGGGTGAGTGTCTTATTAACCTGTGTTGTACCTTAAGCTTATGCCAGGTGTGTGTATGTTTCTGCCTCTGAAAAGTAAGTTGTCTGTGTCTGTACCAGGTCATGTCTTTTTCTATGCCTGGGATAGGCATCTGTTTATCTATAATGTTGTTTAGCCCCTGTCTGTATGTCTGTCTGTGACAGGTTACTCAGTGTGTCCCTCCCTCAGCCTCTCATCAGGCTGTAAATTAGTCTCATTGCTGTTAGTGGGGAATGGAAGGAAAAGCTCAATTAGCCCTCGTGTTTTATTAGCTGCTAGCCTGCCGCCAACTGCTAGCTGCTAAGTGACTGACAGAGGTACCATTCAGGATGAAAACACAACCCAGAGACTCTAACAGGAACTAAGACTCAGATTCAGGAAACTGCTTTTCTCAGAACAGCAGGAAAAAGAGAGGCTTGCGTAGTGTACTGTATGTTGCCATGATTTGAAGGTGTTATGGGTTATTTTGTGAATAGACTGATTTTTATTAATGTCATCTTTGGAGTAGGTGATGCTGAGCCATAGTTAGGGGGGTTTAAACAAATGACCAAACGTGAATGTTGATATCATTATTAACCTCATTGATTTGGCCTTGTACAAATCAGATATGATATGTTATAAGCCCATCTTCCATATGGAAGAAATTGGTACAGTTAGTAGGTCTATGTCAATTGTATTGATAGGGCATCCAAATTCATCAAATATATGCAATACCCTCAGCACATATGCAGACACACACCCACACACCCACATGTGTGCGTGTGTTTGTAGTGTTGGACCTGCACAGGATAGAGCTCTCCCACTACTGGCTCCAATCGGGTTGGTCATAAAGAGAATGATGTCATGTCTGCCATGGCGACTGTGTGTCCCTTCACCACTGATCCGTTTCTTATCCAGCTCTCCTGACTGACACAAAATGGAGAATGAAAGGGGGGTGTCTCCCTCAATGCCCCCCGCCACCATTCCCAATTCTCAAGCAAATGTATCAATTTTTTTATTCAGCCAGCTTTACATAGATAAATGCATTCACAACTAATAAAAGAGATTGGGGCCAGACTAAGAGACTCTGCCCAAACTTGAACGATTCCAACACGTTATTTATGTAAAGTGCTGATATTTCTTCTGTGGCTGGTTCCTTGCCGATTTACGTATTGTAAAACTTCAATTAAACGGCGAATCTCAAATAGCCACCTGTCCCTTTTAATAGCCGGGCAATGGCACACATTTCGGCAGATAAACGGCTGTTTCAAATAAATGCTGGGTCTAAATGAATTGTTTACGAGGTTTAATGTGTTGAGTTGTTACATTAAATAATTCAGTAATGACTCTAAAGAATTATGGCAATCATCCGTTTTTATCGCCAGTAAGAAACTGCTAGACATTGGCTGCTAACAGCTGAGAACTGCTAGCTAACTGGCAAGCACAAAAACTGTCAAAAACTTCAAAAGTACAGACTCCTAGAAATCAGCCGATCAGCCTCTAGTGGTGAACTGCTGAAAATTCACAGTCAAAGAGGATAATCATTTTAATTTTTTTATGGAGGCATACTAAGACATAAGAAACGTGACACATTGTGTAAATTATAACACATTATTGCAGGAAATGAAGAAATTGATTAAAATGCTGTAAGTGAATGCTGGAATTAAACAATTAACTATGCAAATAAGCAAAAGCTGTGTGCATTAAGGAAGTAGACGCCTGGCTCAAAAATAAGCCTGTCTCTAATAAGCGCCTGTTGTGTTCAGTGATTTAAGCAAACAAACACCTGGGCTATTAATTGAAGTTTTACAGTATTCTCCATTTGGCAGAACTAAGTTGTCCAGTTTTGTTTTTCATCAGTTTAAGAGCAGTTTGTTTTGGGCAGTTGCCCTGTGTTTGAGGGTCAAGAGATCATGGAGCAATTTGTCTCCTCTCCTTTGGAGCTGACAGGAGCTTGTCCTCCTTGTTTGCAAGGGGGGCTTGTTTCATTGGCTTGTGAGTTGTGTATCTCTGTGTGTGTTGGGCTGACTGGTGTGAGCCACATGACATTAGCCCCTGGACCACTTTAAACCGTCTGGTGTTCTTTAACCACCTCTGCTCCAGGCCAGCCTTTTGATGGGCCAGCCATACAGACAGACAGACAGACAGAGGTGGGGGTGAGTTGGAGGGGACTCAGGGGGAGGAGTGGACGTGCCGTACTTAGGGGGTATATTCGGAAATGGCTTCCATAATTGTATATTTTTTGTCTCCATCTTGGGTGTGTGTGTGTGTGTGTGTGGTAGGGTAGAAGTGGAGGATAATGCAGACACAAAAGGCTAAGGCAAACATTGGCTGTAAGACAAAGGACTGCCCTATGCAGGTCACCGGGGGGCTAACTCATCCCATTGTCTGACACTAGTGATCTTAATTGAGGGAGGTTTTAAACCCCACTGGCAAATTAGGGACTCTGCTACTGAGTGCGGAGACACTGGGGTGTAGGGTAGGGTCATGGTCAAAGCCTGGACGATGGGGAGAGAGAGGAAGGCTGTAGTTTGGACAGCAGTCAGTCAGACACAGCACCACACGACATGGGGTTGGGTTAGCACAGAGCCTGGATCCTCAGTATATTATCACAGCCAGGCTATTTACTCAGACCAGGGGAGCCAGAGGGAAAGCACTCCCATCCCATCCCATCTATCTGATTAAAGTATGGACGTCAGTTGTTGAGTAAAAAGTGATTGTTTTTGGTAAGCCATAATATCATGCAGTTGCATTTAGAAAAATACCATTTTTAAAGGCTACAGTTCTCTAAAGACAAGGTGCTTTGACTGTAAATTCAAAATCAGAAAATATTATTCTTGCTTCCTGGTGACAAAAAAAAGAATGCTTATGTCAGACCATAAAGAAATTACTGTCATACGTTTGGTTTAACAAATACAAATTTTATCCAGTTATTTACTGATATAATCAGCAGTGTTTGCCCCATAATGATGATAGTTTAGTTGAGCATTTACAACAGCGGTAGTAGCAATTTATTCAGTAATGACACACTTTACCACAACATGAAATGCTTTACCATAACATGACAATGAGCTCTAAATGGCGTGGTTATTATGTGCTAGTAAAGCTAGAGGAGAAAACATGATTGCTGTTATTTTTTAGATTCTACCCTCATCTTTGTTCCAACTACTACTAAATGTAATACTACTATTAATTTGGTTTATTTTAAGAATATACATTTTAGGAACCATTTTAATTCCAGAGAAACATGAACATCCCAATCAAATCAGGTGCAGGACAAATATCTATTTACTATTTTTCGAAATGTTTTAAGCAAGTGTGTGTTATTCTACGTATGTGTGACTAAAGGGCTGTTGTGGGACAGGTTTAGAAGCTTTTAAGGGAGATTGGGGGAGTGGAAATCTAATACTGCTTGGCTGCTGCTCTGCGTACATGAACCTTGCAGCTGCTGGATAGAGAGAGGGAAGAGAGTGAGAGAGAGCGGGAGTGTGGTGTGCGCAGTAATTAGTTGTCTGGTTTTCTATTGAACAGTCTGGCGCGGGGGCCTTGGGGACTGTTACATTTACCATTAAAAGTGAAAGGATTATGCACCCAAAAGAAATGAAAGAGCCAATGAATAGATGGAGGGCCAAATGGAGGACTGCTGTTTTCCCCTCTCTTTTTCCCTCCATCTGTCCTGACCTATTTTCCTGCAAAAACTAGAAACCTGGTGAAACCTCGTTCTTTTATGATGAGTGAATAAAAACGTATAGGTCATGATATGTTTATGTAGTGGTTATGACCACCATTTTTTAAGGAGAACTAAAATAACATATTATAATAGTCTGTTAATGGTGATTCATCATGACATTTAATCAAAAGGGTGCTTTGGAGGAAGTATTGTTGACATATATTTGACATTTGTATCTTCTAGTTTAATTGAGAAATAATTAATTGAAGTTGGAATATTTGTGACATTTTGTCCTTACCCAAGCCTCCTTTACGACTCATAACAACATAATGTTTTATTTGTAGGCGCTAAAGCAAACATTGGTGTCATATTAAGCTTTACCGCTTGCTCTATAATTGGAGTAGTATTTTGATTTCAATAACAATTTTCTTGGATACATTTATAAATATAGAAAATATTACATTTTAGATTTGCTGCTGGTGATTTGCAGTATGTGCAATGATACAAGTAAGAGGAGGGCTGTGATTGGTTACGTTGCCTACTATGCCAATTTCTCTGTTTAAAATGGGCCATAACTTTAAAACTAGCAGAGATCCCACTCTGGAACTTTGATATGAGTATATTATGTTTATATTATGTTCAACAATATATTGACAAATTTGCCAAATCAAAACATTAACATTTTCAATATTAATGTTTATATTTTTCTACATTCATAAATTAATGTAAGAAAACAAAATACTACTCATATTAGTGGAAGCGGTAGAGCTTCATATAACACACATTCTTGCTATGTAGCACCTACAGATGAAACATTACTGAGTAATTATGGGGTAAGGCCAAAATGTCACAACTGCAATTCATTATCAAATATGTCAACAATTCTTCCTACAAAGGACACTTTTATATGGATTAAATGTCATGAAAATCCAACAAATACTGGTATTTTTTTTGTTCTAGTTTCGTGTGGAAACACCATAAACATTTTAAAATTTTAGCAGACGCTCTTATCCAGAGCGACTTACAGGAGCAATTCGGGTTAAGTGCCTTGCTCAAGGGCACATCGACAGATTTTTCACCTAGTCGGCTCGGGGATTAGAACCAGCGACCTTTCGGTTACTGGCACAACGCTCTTAACCACTAAGCTACCTGCTGCCCAACCAGGGATCATCAACCTAAACCAGGGATCATCAACTAGATTTAGCCGCAGGACGGTTTTCTTTCATGAGCGTTTTATTATGTTTTCTGGAACATAATTACAAATAATTTGTAGACTGACATAATCATTTCAAACCTTGCTTACATTTGTATACTATCAGATGTGACATTCTATTATGTGTGGGATTTTTTAAATTAAAATCACTTGTAGCTGATTTCCTGATGTTTTTAGTCTTTTTTGTCTAACAATGAAAAAAATAACAAGATTTTGCTCAGAACTTGGGGGGCAAAATAAAACCACCCACACACTAAATTTGGCACGTGGCCCGTCAGTTGGGGAACCCTGCCCTAAACTCAGTGTCAAAGTTTCAAACATTGGGCAGAGCATGTTTGTCATAGAAGGCTATTTCCAAATAATTTCCTGGTGTTCGCCGTGAACGGTGTGACATTAACTGTGCGTGCATGCGTGCAAACGTGTGTGTGTAATAAAATTCCTGCTGTGATTGGTATCACTTTCAGAGAGAGAGATAGAGACAGACCGACAGACAGACGGACAGAAAAGAGGGAGACCGAAAGAGACTTTTCTCGGTCGCTGCTCTATTACAGTCCAGCCCGGTCAGTCCGCAGCAGGGGTGAGCTGTATAAAGCTCTCTGTCGCCAGACATATGGGGGTCTTGACTGGTGGGGGGTCAGGAGGGCGGCTAGGGGGAGGGGGGTCAAAAGCCCCAGACCAAGCAGTAACACGATCTCCTTGTGATGACTGCCAAGGTCTGTTTGAGAGGGACGGTGGCTGGGCGGCAGGGGGAAGTAATGGTACGTACTGTATGAGGGATCTGTCACTATGAGTTAACATTAGCCTTCTTGTGCGTAGCCTGCTGAACTGTAAGCCTTGAGCATATCTTTGGGATGACAGAGGAATGATGTCATGTTCTCTCTGTGTTTGTCTAGCTGGTAGAGCTGAGGAGAGGTGCAGGGAGAGCTGCCTGTGTTTGTCTAGCTGGTAGAGCTGAGGAGAGGTGCAGGGAGAGCTGCCTGTGTTTGTCTAGCTGGTAGAGCTGAGGAGAGGTGCAGGGAGAGCTGCCTGTGTTTGTCTAGCTGGTAGAGCTGAGGAGAGGTGCAGGGAGAGCTGCCTGTGTTTGTCTAGCTGGTAGAGCTGAGGAGAGGTGCAGGGAGAGCTGCCTGTGTTTGTCTAGCTGGTAGAGCTGAGGAGAGGTGCAGGGAGAGCTGCCTGTGTTTGTCTAGCTGGTAGAGCTGAGGAGAGGTGCAGGGAGAGCTGCCTGTGTTTGTCTAGCTGGTAGAGCTGAGGAGAGGTGCAGGGAGAGCTGCCTGTAGAGGGCCGCAGCAGCACTGACTCTATGACTCAGTTAGGACCAACACAGTTTGGGCCATCAGGACACTATCCAAACAACAAGATAAAAACCACAGGCCTTTTTCTCTTTTGGGTTTTGAAACTCTCTCACCACAAAACTCCACGGCTCGATTAGAAAAAAATGTAATGACTTCAAACAACTTTTTTGTTGCCTTTGTTGGATTGTATTTTTCCTTTGATTGACATTATTTGAACTCTGGGTTTGTATAAAATGGAGGATTTTATCAGACTTGGCTCATATTTCTGGCAGGCAGCTTTTTGATCCAGGCGAGAGCGAGCACAGTTTTAGATAAGACACCCAATCTGGTTGAGATCCCTGTGTGATTACCCCAGTGAAAAAACAGCAGAGAGAATGGCCTACAGGTGGCCAGGCAGGGAGGGACTAAAGAGAATCAGACAGAGACCCAAATATCCAATATGACTTTATCACTGTGTATCATATGTTTTAATGTGTTTGATAACATTCCATTTATTCCATTCCAGCCATTACAATGAGCCCGTCCTCCTATAGCTCCTCCCACCAGCTTCCTCTGGTGTATGAGTGTCACAGAAGAAGAATAGAAGGCATGAATCCCAGTTTGTTACAGCATATCAATATCATAGAAGAAAAATAACAATATCACAATGAGTACATGCACAAAATAATGCGATTTATTGTAGATAGTCAGATTAATATAATAGTTTCATTAAAATGTTTACATGCTTTGCAAGAAGAACGATTTCCCTAATAATCCTGTTTACACATCTGAAATCCAGTTACCTGATGGCTCTCTGATAAATGCAGAAAATCGGCAATCAAAATAACCGATCTCCCACAGCGACCATGTTATTTTTGGGAAGCATATTTTATTCTGAGTTCGGACAAATTAAGTTTGTATGTGAAAACTACTTCTAAGACGCATACATTCAGTTGTTCCGAACTCACTTCACTAAAGAGGGAGACCCGCTTAGCTGGTGCTATCACATGTGTAGATCAAATACAAGCCGATTAAGGTGTTTACAAGTGGGGCGTCTAAGATGAGGGATGACAAAAAATGTATGAACGTGGCCTTATTTCTACTACAGCATATTGGATGACTGTCATTCATATTCCATTCAGCCAGCTCAATGTAATATCGATAGGTTCAGGCTACTACATGATACTCAAAATTTCCCTATACCCATCATGAGGTTGCTACAACCTAGCCTATGAATGAAAGTTTACAGCATAGGTGCACAGGTCGCGAGACATTTGGGTAATCAAGGTGACAGACATTGACACATTCAATACCGCCTTGCACACTCTTGCCTGCATCTAGCTGATCTAGGGTGTAATCACTAGTCCAACAGTTGCAAACAAGAGTTTCTATTGGACAAATTCCGGTATGTTTATCCCCGTTTCATTCTGTTTGCTTCCGTTTTAAGAAATGTTTTTCAACAGAATCGGCAGAATTAAAACACCCCTGATCACACGCAAGCACAGTTCACTTTCATAGCAGCCACATACAAACAGCATGATCCCTTTGGTCGTTGTATAATTACTTCTCACATCTACGCGCTGTCCTCCTCTCACCTTTTCCCTTCGCTTGTGGACTTCAGTGTACAACACATCAGCTGTCTGTGACCAGGCGAAAAAACCTTTCCAAGCCAAACCTTCATATCATAACCGATAACTGCTACACACAGCCTACATCGTTGTCACCATATTAACGTCATAGTCAACATAGCTACTAGAAATACCGCTACAATCATGCAGTACAGTGTACAGTCAGCAGCAAGCAGTTTAGCAGTTACAACGGTGGGCCCAGGTGGCAATAAATTAATACAACCAAAAGCTTTCCTTGACTGTGGTCCTCTGTAGCTCAGCTGGTAGAGCACAGCGCTTGTAACGCCAGGGTAGTGGGTTCGATCCCCGGGACCACCCATACACATAAATGTATGCACGCATGACTGTAAGTCGCTTTGGATAAAAGCGTCTGCAAAGTGGCATATTATGGGGCGGCGCACAATTGGCCCAGGGTAGGGGAGGGAATGGCCGGCAGGGATGTAGCTCAGTTGGTATAGCATGGTGTTTGCAACGCCAGGGTTGTGGGTTCGATTCCCACGGGGGGCCAGTATGAAAAGTAAAAAAATAATGTATGCACTCACTAACTGTAAGTTGCTCTGGATAAGAGCGTCTGCTAAATGACTAAAATGTAAATGTAAATGTTATTATTAATATTACTTGGAAGAGTTCCAGTGTTGGATGGCCATAGCCAGCTAGATAACATAGCATCCCCCTCTGTTTGAGCCAGGTGTTCGAGTAGGCTAAATTAGCTAGCTGCATTGGCTAGCTAAGTTAAAGTGAAAGTGAAAAAATATATAACTAAATATCTCTCTTGCTACACCTTCATTTTTGAAAAGTTTTATTTGTTTAAAACTGTTCAACTATTGTCTTTCTCTCTCTTTGAGTCAACTACTCACCACATTTTATGCACTGCAGTGCTAGCTAGCTGTAGCTTATGCTTTCTCTGATCCTTTGATTGGATGGCCAACATGTTAGTTCATGCTGAAAGATCTCTGATAGGTTGGAGGACGTCCTCTGGAAGTTGTCATAATTGCTGTGTAAGTCTATGGAATGGGGTGAGAACCACGAGCCTCAAGGTTTTGTATTGAAGTCAATGTACCCAGAGGAGGACAGAAGCTAGCTGTCCTCCGGCTACACCATGGTGCTACCCTACAGAGTGCTACTGTAGACCTTCATTGCAAAACAGTGTGTTCTAATCAATTATTTGGTGACGTGAATATATTTAGTTTAGTTTTATCTAAGAAGGATAACTTTTTTTAATGTTTCACTATTTTTATTTTTATGAAATTCACTAAGGAGGATGGTCCTCACCTTCCTCCTCTGAGGAGCCTCCACTGGTGTTTACATGTCCTAATAATTTGCAAGATTGCTCAGAAAACCAGGTGTTTTAATCGGCGTATGCTTACTTAGATTAAGATAAGCAGAGTAAGGTGTTTACATGACTATTGTGATGCGTGATTTGAAGGAGTCAGGCGCAGGAGGGTAAATCACAGTATCCAGAGTTTATTCCGTAATACAGCGTTAACCAGTCCAGTGCGCAAAACAGGCGCACGGGGAAAATACCCCAGCAATACAAAATACACTGAGCTCAACCGAGCTACTATCTCCTCACAATAAACAATCACCCACAAGGACAAGGGGGCAGAGGGAACACTTATACACATACTAATGAAGGGATATGAACCAGGTGTGTGTAATAGACAAGACAAAACAAATGGAATGATGAGATATGGAGCGGCAGTGGCTAGAAGGCCGGTGACGACGAACGCCAAAGCCTGCCCGGACAAGGAGATGAGGCAGCTATCGTGACAACTATTGTATAATCTGCCTACTGCCACAATCAGTTTAATATTGAATTATTAGTGTGCATGTAAACATACTCAATGTGTCACAGAAAGTACACTATGACAGTTCAGAGATTGTGGCTATGTTCCGATATCCAGATTGGCAATAGGCTAAAACCTAGAATGAATCAATGTCTCAGGGGCATGTATTGTAAGTGGTATCCTTTGCTAGTATGGACATTGGAACGTAGCTCCGGTGTATCCACCACCAGAGGAAAGGAGGTTGTTTGTCCTCCCTGGATGAGGAGCCTAAAGCCTTGCCTCTTGATTGGCTCCTTCTAGAAAACACACACAATGCTCACTGTGTGCCAACGATGCGGAGCAACAAATAGTTCTGAGATGCAGCAGCATTTCTCTCTCTCTCGCTCTATCTCTCTTTCTCACTGCTGTGCGTGTGGTACTCAGGCACGTGTGGAATGGAGCCTGGTCTGCTCTGAGTCCTCCTCGGGAAAAACACTGATGAGAGAGAAAAATAACAGAGATGGAGGAGGAGAGCGTCACTCCCCCCAGCCGCTCAGCACGGCCAAGTATTTACCATTTTATATAAATGCGATTAGCTAGCGCCCAGCTTGTTTATAACCAAATCACACTGCGATGTTATCATAGTGGAGTGCTGCTTGCTTTGCGCCGTTTTGATTGTTTATAATTACTGCCGTACAGGCCAGCTAGCGGCCTGCGCTATAGCCCCTTCATCAGACAAGGAGAGCACAGTGTCACTGTTTCCACACAAGCTTTGATGTGGTTGATGACCAGAGTAAATCATTTTCTTTTAGGTATTGTGAAGTTTAACTTAAAATAAGTCTCCCAGCCAGGATTCATCATCCACTACATCAGGTGGTGTGTGTCTGTGTTTGTGTGATGTTCTGCTCTAACTGTGTGCTCTGATCCAGTGGTGGAGGTAGGCTGGCGGTGGCTCTGCACTGTGCTCTGTGGTGGTCATAAACCATACAGGCTGATCGCTCCTTTGTCTGCATAGAGGAGCTTTCTACATCGCCACATGTTTCTTATGGCCAGTCCAAGTGTGTGAATGTATTCATTTATGCAAGTGTATGTCCGTAATCGTTTATTTGCGTGCGTGCGTGTCTGAGAGCAGAGGTGTTCTGGAAGGGACGGTCGCCCTGCTCCCCCACCTTTCACCCCTCTCCCGACCCCCATGCTGTCCGACTAATCTACATATTGTCTGGGGGTCTGGTCTCCCTCTGTCCCTGGGGGTTATAGATGGCCTCCTCCCTCCGGTCCAGGTCCACCTTTTAAGGGGCCGACGCTATGCAGGGCCACTGTCTCAGGCCCTCCCTGACTGTGGGGCGTAGCACTGGACGAGGACAATAGGTGAAGAAGTGTGTGTGTTAGTGGGCCCGTGTTCAGCAGAGACACATGCACACACACGTGTTGGCGTGCCAGTGTGTCGGCAGCGGTGGTGCGTAGGGCTCGATAGGGCCTGCCTGCCAGGTAGCAGAGAGAGGGAGAATACAGGAGGAGGCTCAGGGTATGCAAAACATACTATTCTTTACTTCCCTCTCCACTGTCTCTGACAATTCACAGCTTATTTTCTCTTGTTCTCCGTTTGTTTGTGTATATTCGGCATTTGTGACTGTTTGGAATATCAGTGTGAGTCGCTAGCGTTGTCGCGGTGCTGCTACTGCTCCTCGCTGTAGAGTCACTCTGGCTCCACTCTTTGTCTGGCTGAACGCTGTTACTGAGGTGCTGGGGTGCAGCTTGGGTGGAATTTTAAGTGTGTGTGTGTGTGTCTTCCTAAGAGAGTATGAGTCTACACGTGCGTATGCATTAGTGTTTTGATTCACAAGCTGCTGTGCTGACAATAGGGTTGACCTTTGTGTGTGTGTGTACCTGTGCTTGCTGTTTACAACGTGCATATGGCAGGGTCATCCACATGATCTGAGAGCTGTGGCGGTGCAGGGGGTCTGTGCGCTCTGTGAGCTATGTAGTATCCAGGGGAGAAAATGTGTGTTTTCCCTCCTTGCGTCGCCTCCTTGTTCTAGGGATCCTGCGGTTTTCTTAAGCATTCATATGGAAATGGAGGGGTAGGTTCTCACATCAACTTGATGTGGTCATGAATGGCAGCCAGTGTTTGGGCTGACCAATAGCTGGCTTAAAGCTGAGATCTGCGTTAGGGGAAACAGCGCCACTGACCGCCACAGGCACATTTGTTATTGTTTTTGTTTTGTTTCTTAAAAGGCGGAGAGGAGCTCCAGCATGAAGAAAAAATATATAATGATCTACTCTAGGGTTGGGCGGTATCTAGATTTTCATATCCTCATACCATCCTTCTCTCACACCGTGATTTACGGTATTATCGGCTTAGTACACAAGAGGGCGCACACAAAAAATACGCAAAAAAGCACATTGGGCGTCTACCAGAATTCTAACAAAATTAGCACAAGTAATAGCACATTTCCATGGAGACTGCTAGCTAAATATGCTAACGAGCGCAAACGAAAATTGCAAAGACAGGCAATACAGCTCATAAAGTTATACATACAGTTGAAGTCGGAAGTTTACATACACTTAGGTTGGAGTCATTAAAACTAGTTTTTCAACCACCACAAATTTCTTGTTAACAAACTATTGTTTTGGCAAGTCGGTTAGGACATCTACTTTGTGCATGACACAAGTAATTTTTCCAACAATTGTTTACAGACAGATTATTTCACTTATAATTCACTGTATCACAATTCCATTGGGTCAGAAGTTTACATACACTAAGTTGACGGTGCCTTTAAACAGCTTGGAAAATTCCAGAAAATGATGTTATGGCTTAAGAAGCTTCTGATAGGCTAATTGACATCATTTGAGTCAATTGGAGGTGTACCTGTGGATGTATTTCAAGGCCTACCATCACACTCAGTGCCTCTTTGCTTGACATCATGGGAAAATCAAAAGAAATCAGCCAAGACCTCAGAAAAAAAATTGTAGACCTCCACAAGTCTGGTTCATCCTTGGGAGCAATTACCAAACGCCTGAAGGTACCATGTTCATCTGTACAAACAATAGTACACAAGTATAAACATCATGGGACCACGCAGCCATCATACCACTCAGGAAGGAGATGCATTCTGTCTCCTAGAGATGAACGTACTTTGGTGCGAAAAGCGCAAATCAATCCCAGAACAACAGCAAAGGACCTTGTGAAGATGCTGGAGGAAACAGGTACAAAAGTATCTATATCCACAGTAAAACAAGTCCTATATCGACATAACCTGAAAGGCCGCTCAACAAGGAAGAAGCCACTGCTCCAAAACCGCCATAAAAAAGCCAGCCTACGGTTTGCAACTGCACATGGGGACAAAGATTGTACTTTTTTGAGAAATGTCCTCTGGTCTAATGAAACAAAAATGGTTTGCCCATAAAAATGGTTTGCCCATAATGACCATCGTTATGTATGGAGGAAAAAGGGGGACGCTTGCAAGCCAAAGAACACCAACCCAACCGTGAAGCACGGGGGTGGCAGCATCATGCTGTGGGGGTGCTTTGCTGCAGGAGGGTCTGGTGCACTTCACAAAATAGATGGCATCATGAGGAAGGAAAAAGATGTGGATATATTGAAGTAACATTTACATTTTAGTCATTTAGCAGATGCACTTATCCAGAGCGACTTACAGTTAGTGAGTGCATACATTTTCATACTGGCCCTCCGTGGGAAACGAACCCACAACCCTGGCGTTGCAAGCGCCATGCTCTACCAACTGAGTTACAGGGGACATTACGGGGACATTCTACTACATAGAAATCTATTCCACATCAAGTAAATCATGCAAGCAGTAAAATATGATTTAAAAAACAGATAAAAACAGAACAATATGGGGATGGAACATCTCAAGACATCAGTCAGGAAGTTAAAGCTTGGTCACAAATTGGTCTTCCAAACGGACAATGACCCCAAGCATACTTCCAAAGTTGTGGCAAAATGGCTCAAGGACAACAAAGTCAAGGTATTGGAGTGGCCATCACAAAGCCCTTACCAGAATCCTATAGAACATTTGTGGGCAGAACTGAAAAGGTGTGTGCGAGCAAGGAGGCCTACAAACCTGACTCAGTTACACCAGCTCTTTCAGGAGGAATGGGCCAAAATGCACCCAACTAATTGTGGGAAGCTTGTGTAAGGCAACCCGAAACGTTTGACCCAAGTCAAACAATTTAAAGGCAATGCTACCAAATACTAATTGAGTGAATGTAAACTTCTGACCCACTGGGAATGTGATGAAAGAAATAAAAGCTGAAATAAATAATTCTCTCTACTATTATTCTGACATTTCACATTCTTAAAATAAAGTGGTGATCCTAACTGACCTAAAACAGGGAATTTTTACTAGGATTAAATGTCAGGAATTGTGAAAAACTGAGTTTAAATGTATTTGGCTAAGGTGTATGTAAACTTCCGACTTCAACTGTATATAGGTATAAATATATCTTGCTGTGTTTTGTAAACGCAGATCTAAAATGCTTCTTATTGTAATTTCTGCTCAGAATCAGACTAATTTTGTGCTTCAGTTGCACTTCTCCACTCCGATGAGAATTCACAAACCGGAATTCTATCAAAAGACAGGATGTGTATCTACTTTTCTCCGGTACTTTTCTCGGTGTAGCCAGCCTACTTTTCTCCTGTAAAATGCAAGATTAACTTTAAACAAAACATTAGGAAATGTAGCTGGTTACATTCTTTCTATGATAAATATTAGAAATATGATGGCCATGCATCGTTTTTTGCAAAAAAAGACCTTGCTTTTTCATTTACTTGTGTGGCTGCCAGCCAAATAGGGTTGCGCTTCTGTTGTCATCTGATGACAATGAAGCTATTTTCTGCAGAATGTGTTGCACTAATGTATTTTCTGTGAAGGAAAACTATAGTTGCACATCCCTGATCACTCTATTGAAGCAAAAAAACACTGTTGATTTTCAATGTAAAACCTAACCCGTCAATACACAGCTGGACTCAGCTGCTCCCGCTTTCTCCCGTTGTGCTATTTACAAACAAACATGTGACTGGCACAACTGTTCTGGGGAACTACGATAAGCTTCATAATGTAAAATAATGTGACAGGTGAAATGAAGAACGCAATCTGCTTAATCTCCTAACGTATTGCACAAGCTTACTGCAGGTATTTACTTAAAAGTAGCTACAAATACTTACAAATATATATATTTCAAAAGGTGTTGACGTTATTAAAAAACCATCCTGTGGCTATTTCCAAATACCCCGGTATACGGTATACCGCCCAAACCTAATCTACTCTGCTGTTCTATCGCGCATGCACTGATGTGCACTGATGTCAGATGAAAACTGTGTTCATTGTTTGAAGTAATGTCTTTGTTGGTGTAATATCTCAAACGGACGTGGCAGTTTCACCACTACGGATTCCAGCTTTAAAGCCACTGGAGGCCTTTGGCTCCCGGACCAGGAGAGAGCTGAAAAGAAAGCACATTCCAACAGCACTACACACACTCACACTCACACACATACTTAAACTCACACACACTCAAACTCATACACTCACACGTGTGTGCTCGCACACACACATTCTCACCAACACACAACCTAGAACCCATACACACTCTCACCAACAGACACTGAAACTCGTACTCATAATGTACACGCACTTGCACAATTAGGTACACATGAATTACAGTAGACGGATAGCCATGCCCCAAGATTCGTCCTCTTCTGTCATTTCGTATCCTTTCCCCTCATCCTCTCTCTCTCTCTTTCGTGGGTTGCCCTGCTAAACTGTCAGTATAGCTCTATGACCATGATTCTCCTTGACTAAGGGGATGCATTTCCCTATCCTAAGCTGCCTGTTTTTCAATTTGCATTTTGATTGGTTTAAAGTTTTCACTGTATGCCACCTAGGCAGTTGTTTCTGCCTTAATACCCAGAAATATGACTCAATGAAATACTGACCAATTTCACAGTTCTTATTTTTTTTTAGCTCTTAGATCAATTGAATTTGACTTTTGTTGTTTAGATTTTGCGTTATCGATTTTGTTATTGTATTTGTTTAAATCGTGTATTGCGCTCAGTTTAGCTAAGCAATATTTTAAGTGTAAAAGGTCTTTCAATGTCCAAAACATACTGTACTGTGGCTGAATAAAGACGAATTAGTCACAATGTATAACCTCAGAAATGTTATTTAATTTAATTCCATGGTAATTCATAAACAGAAGACATAGTGTTTTTATTTACATTTTAGATCTCCTTGTACTATCATATTTCAGGACCTCCATCTCTAATACTCTATTGCATTTCCTTATATGTGTTCCTGTCATACAAAGTAAAGGCGTCTCCAGACTGAACTATATCAGCAAGGGTTCCATAATGAGATTTGTCTTGGTGGATCGGCTGCTAATATTACTCTGTGTTGCAAAATTGTTAAATACAGTCAGTGTGCTATGTTTGTGCACTTATTTATTTTGAACATTTTAAAAAGATATATATTTATTTGTTTCTTAAAAATAATTAATAGCTCATTATTTACAAAATATGGAATCACACATTGAAAGAAAATTTCTTTATTCAAACAAATCATCTTCACATATTAAAGAATAATCATTTATTTTTACATAAAACATTTATTTATTTTTCATCTGAGAAACCCAATTTAAAACCATGTTTACATCAATTATATAGGTTGTAGTAATTATGGCTGCTCAGAAAATGAGAGAAAATGGTCTGCCTTGTATTGCCTTCTGAAATCCATAGGTCGATAAATCATGTGTAATTTTTCCCTGAAATAGTTTTATTTTAATTGTATTTTTTAAGGGAAGTATACATTTGGTTAATTTGCGTGTTTATTTAGTCATATGTATTTAGTAATATGGGAGTATACAGTTCCCTGACTATATACCATTTTATCATATAATTTTGATCTTGATATTTACTGTTTTCTTTATGACATTTTCAAGACTGTCATCAGCTCATCAGCAGTGATGTGTAGTCCATTAGGTAAAAGACACCATAGTGTGGTGATCACTAAAAGAGCAACCACTCTCCTAAATGACTGTGTGCTGCTGTTTTGTTTCTCCATTAGGCCTAATTTAAACAACAATTGAGTAGGACAAGCAGATGGTGGGCTTGTTAACACACACAGGCTATTTGTGAGGCGGAGGAGTGTGTGTGTTTTAGTGAGAGGGACACTCCTTCAGTGAGGTTATGTCGACGAGTGTCTTTAAGTGACGATCCACTCCACCACCACAAGTGTCCTCCTCCCGGTGAATAGGGAGGATTTGTTGCTTTCCACCTAATTAAAGGGCCGTCTGAGTTGTGGTAATGGGACTGGCTTCTTTGTCTTTGTGACACAAACAGTAGCTGGCTTTCACACAGCTTTTGTGATTATCTCTCACACTGTGCATAGGTTCTGTATCCTAAAGTAGTCTACTGCATAGCCTATCCTCTTACAAATTATATACATGAGTTATATCAGTTTAATTTGTCAAATGTTTTTGTTGAAATGAGAGGCTGTTTTTCTGTTTGTTCAAGTATGTACTACAAAACTGTACCAATTTACTACAGTCATTATCCTAGTTTATGTGTTTGTGAGAGAGTAGTAACAAAAATGTTATTTTTGCAGTCAACTCCAGAATTTGTTAACAATAAAATTATGGAAAACATTTTTGAACACTGCCAAATACGGTATGTGTGTATTACAGTATTCTGTCAGAGTTGTGGATTTTAGGGAAATTACTCAAATGACATTGCCAGCTCATGTAATTTGCTTTAAAATGAACCATTTAAATGTAATTTGTCAGCTAGTGTAATTCTCTTTTAAATGAACTTTTAAATGTTGTGGTAATTTTGGGCAACCATGAAGAGCCGGATTACTAAAGATATTTTCTGCTGCTGCCTGCCTGCCTTAGGCTAGTGTTGGAGGGCCCTGACTACGTGGGATGGGGAGATTATGATGCACTCAATGCTTTGTGTGGGTGCCTGTGTGCTTGACTTGAGGGAGGGTGTGACAAGCCTTTGTTGGTGTTTGAGAGGGGAAGAGGGATTGAGAGTGACAGTGTCAGTGTTAAGCTAGTGTGTGTGTGTGTGTGTGTGTGTGTGTGTGTGTGTGTGTGTGTGTGTGTGTGTGTGTGTGTGTGTGTGTGTGGTGGGGCAGGCGTGCGTGAGTATGTGTTTAAGTATGTGCACGAGTACGTGGGATGGTGGTGGAAAGCAACAGTGTCAGTGTATGTCCCCTCCCCAAAGCACACAGTACCAAACTTCAACGCAGACATGTCACATGTTAGCTTATGAGTCACATGGTATGCTGCCCATCCAATCTCCATTCAGAAAGACAAGAATGGTCTAGACACGACCAAAACGTAGGGGACAGACAGAGTTATCTATCTGACAACTGAATGGACTGTCTGCATTTCTCCAAGTTTTGAATATTTCTAAAGTTTCTCTTGTGGCTCATTGGCATTCTCTGCTCTTAACAATGTGTAATGGCTCTGTGCTAGGATCCTTGGGTCACCTCTCTGCTGCTCTGACATTGTGTCGCTAGATTGTATTGTAGTTTGCTGATGCTGCTGCTGTCTCCAGGCAGGGCCATGGTGACGGGGCTGCTTGTTTGCTTTCAGGTCACGGGCCAGACAGACCAGCGGAGATGGGCTTGTGATGAGGAGAGCTGAGGGGTAGAGGGGTGGAGGGATGAGAGGGGCCGAGACAGTGACTTGCACTGAGGAAATCAAAAGATGTCTCTTGTTACCTTTTAATGATTTCTGTTCTGCTGTCATTCAAATAAGAGCCAAATGTGATGGATGGTCTACAGAATGTGCAATATCAGGCTGGACCCGCTTGGTATCGTGCTGAAAGCTTGCTTTACTTCTGCTCGGCTTTTCATTTCAAGTAGTGGTCAAGGTTAAGTTGAAAATGGTGTTGAACTGAATTTGTCTCATCATGATGACATGACTGATTTGTTCTTGCACTTGCTGTAACGGCTTGGCTATTTTAGGAGAAGATGGTTATAGCTATTAATTCTATACAAAATCCTATATTGTATATTATGGCAGTACTTTTTATCCCATGCAGATGAGTTCATCTAAATAGACTGAGATTGCAGAGAGTAAATGTAATACATGCATTTCTTCTAGAATAACTAAATTAAATGTTATTCATAATACTAAAATGAATGCAAGATTAAAAGTATTTCCTTTATTTCATCATTGGGTTTTATGTTTGTGTGCCTGCGTGTTTGAGTGTGCCCGTCTTCGTGTTGCCTTACACAGTGGCTGATTTTGTCAGTCTTTCCGTGTCGGTGTGGCACATATCTTCACAGAGAGGTTTAAACTGGAACCCTCCACGCTCTCTGACCACGTTTGGGCTATTGTTCCCACCCAAGGGGCACTGTCTGTGTGGCAGTCCCTATGTCCTCTCCACCACTCTCTCCCTCTTAGTTTCTCTAGACTTCAATACACATTTCTCTCCTCAGATGTCTTACCACATGTCTCACAACTCACTCTTTCACCCTTCAGATTTAATTTTTCATACGTTGACATGCTCCCATATAAGGCATGCAATTTGCTTTATTTCAAGCAGTAAAATTGAATTAGCAAAGCACAACTTATTTGTTAAAGATCTATTATTTACATTCATGAATTTTCAAATATTAGTCAAACTAGTTTTTGGTTATAAATTCTAACAAACCGCACTTCTTATCATAAAGACTGAAGCTCATATACAAATATATTGAAGTGGTTTTATTTGACCAAGAAATACCTACTTTAATGAATTTATATTCTGATACTTAGTTTTCACATGAGATGAATTCATAAAAGTAACACAAAAAATGATTGAATTGTTTTAGTTTGATTGGTATTATTTGAAACTAATTTAAAATAAACTATTCAATGTCCGTTTATAATACTATAAAATAAAGACTTTTTGAGTTTTATTTAGATCTACTGTAGCCTAGATTATTATCACAATATTAAAATGACAGAAATACAAAAGGTCGGCTTCAAAAAATATAATTTCTTAAACTCAGCCTCCAAAAACATATTAACTAAATATGTAATATCATACTTAAACTGATGTTCATGTGTATATGTCAGTATAGTGTTTTTATATGTTGATATTTTAAATCCATTGTCATAGTTGTATGCACTCTGTGGTTTGTTTGTTGATTCAAGTTTTCAATTATACTAGTCCATTTTACCCACAACCTACCATTTCATTTATTCCTTGCCAGAACATGCCTTCTTAGCAATTTACATGTATTCATCATATGCATTTAGATGCTTATTTTCACCCAGATTTCACATAATTGCCTGGATGTGTTTTTTCTGTAGCTCAGAACAAAGTGCTTAGGAAGTTAATCTGTTCTCTTTTCTATCTCTGTGGTATACCCCCAACACCAGCCCTCTCAGTCTGTCTGTTAAAGTGATGTGGTTGTGTGTTTATGCACTGTTTCCTTTACTGTGTGTTGCTCTGTGGTGGATGCGGGCCGTGGCAGCAGTAGAAGTGGTGGTACTAGTAGCAGTAGCAGTAGCAGTAGCAGCAGCAGCAGTAGCAGTATGTTTCAAGGCAGGCTAGTGCTCATTGTGGAGGCCTTGATTGTTTTAGGGATCCTGAGGACACAATGCCTTTGTCTTCTCACTCAACACGTTCTTTTCCTTCCTCTGCCTTTGAATTTACTCATTTTCTGCCACGTTTTGTCCCCCTTATGCCACTCCTCCTCCTCTTGGCACCTCCATAGCAACATGTCAAATGGACAGCAGTAGATAACCGCTTCTCATTGCAAGGCTCTATAAATTTGAACTACGAAAATCAACATAATTATGTTTAGCAAGTTTTCTTTCTCTCCTGAATTAGATCTTTAAATGTTCTATTGTAATTGCATTTTATTGCATAAAATAAGGCATCGTTACCAGTGACAATAGACATGGGTCGTATATTTAACTCAGCATTAAAAATATGTGTAAATTTACGTACGTATTTAGTTGTATCCCTGACAACGTGTGTAGCATACCAAGATAGTCAAAACAATCGAGTAAATGGATCTAACAGGAACACAGCATTATCAGCATGTGTATTGTTCTCTCAAACAATTCATAGAAACGTCTCAATAAATGTCCTCAATTATATTCACATAGCAAAATATCTGTTTTTTTCTGCACATTCTCTTCAAAACAAAATCTATTTAAAATAAGTCACTGATGATTTAAGGAAAACAAATCAATAACCAATTTTCTTTTTATAATATATTTCTTAACAATTTAGATCTAAAAATAAATCAAATGGTAACACGAGAATGGAGCTATATACAGGGAGTACCAGTACCAGATCACTGTGGAGCTATATACAGGGAGTACCAGTACCAGATCACTGTGGAGCTATATACAGGGAGTACCAGTACCAGATCACTGTGCAGGGGTACGAGGTATTTGAGGTAGATATGTACATGAAGACAGGGTAATGTGACTAGGCATCAGGATAGATAATAATAAGAAGAAGAGTAAAATAAAGAACAGAGTAGCAGCAGCAAATGATGTGTGTGCGTTTGTGTGTGCGTGTGCGCATGTAGTGTATGTGAATGTGTGTAGGTTTTGTGTAGGCCCTAGTCATACTTTTACACTTATTTGTCTTGACTAGAAGGATTTTACTGCAAACTCATTAGTGAGTCTAAAAAGTCATGGCGAAGATGTAAAACATGTGCAAGCAGAGCTCCTGCTGATGGGGCTGCAGATGATTGTGTACACATCCTCAATTGAGCAACGGTGAAATGTTGACATTGATCTTCTCACCCTTTTGCTAAGGCTATTGGTGAGTTTGGGAGCGCTAATCCACCTAATGCACACACACACATAAACATACGCACAGCAGGAGGTGAGTCTAACTGAAAACACAAGATATATAAATGTCAGATGTAATTTTGTTTGTGTTGAAACCGTCATTATCTTGAGCTGTTTTGGTCTGGGCTTTTATGTTGGGATAGACTGCCATTTGTGATTTACTGTTGATTGCGGAGAGCTAAACATAGTTATTATTTAAGCATTGTTTCCACATTTTTGATGATGCAAACAAATAATACTTATAAAACATTAAGCAAAGTATAATAACAATCTTAATATCCACAGTTATGGATATGTAATCATTAACTCATTTTTCTTTTTTAAATATAGGAGGCATTATATATAATATCACTTTAAATTGATGTGACCATTTTGAAATCAAGCTAAAGTAAAAATGTGAAGTTAGAAATCTTTTCAGAATTGATCATGTATTAATTAATATTGAGGACATTACAAAATATATATATTTTTATAACAATAATTTATTTTTAACTACATACAATTCCAGCTATTTCTCTGTACTTCATCATAGTGATATTGATAATAACTAATAAGTCATTTTATTTACCATGAATTTATAATTATTCATCTAAATGGAATGCATTAAAATCACAATATCAAAAATGTACAAGATCAATAGATACTGTAGAGGACAAATTATACCAGTGACTTGTACTGAAATCATTAGATTACCTCTATTATCTAAGTTAGTTATAACAAGCTAAAATAAGGTAAGTCAATGATTGAATAATGGTTCAGTTGGAGCATCAGTAAAAACAGATTGAAAGGAAAATTAGTCTTATAAGAGAAACCCTGATCTGGCCCACAACACGGACCAAGACCTGAGCAGAAGAAAAAAAAACGCTTGCTAAGCTATCTGTTTCACACATGCACGGACAGAAGGTTCGATATTCATTCGATCGATGAATGAAAAGGCACAATGGCAAAATCGGACGGGCTCCTTTTCAAATCCACGTCTCCGATGTCCCCCCCGCCACCCTTCCACAGTCTGCAGTCGCTCGGCGGCTGGTGTGGCAGGCAGAGTGGAAGGAGAGGAGAGAGAAAGAGAGAGGGGAGAGCAAGGGTTACATCAAGGCTGATCCCTGGACCGTGCAAACAAGTCTAGACCAGTGACCTGTTCAATGGCTCCTTTTGAGGAGCGGTGCAAGTTCGATCAGGGCGAGGAGAAAGCCAGGCGGGCCCTTCTTTTCAGTGCCGGAGCAGCTCACAGCCCGCGGCTGCCAGGAGGTAAGGAGGGCCGGGAGGGCAGGCATCTGCTTCCATGGTTACGGGCCGGGTATGGGAACCCTGCTATTGAGGAAGCTCCGTTCTCATGCTCCCTCTGAGGCAATGTCACGCATTTTAAAATACGGGCGGGCCGGGCTGGGGCAAGGACCATATCCACAGCAGCAGCAGAGTGGGAAATAAAATGATAGCACATGGCATGTTTGAGGAAAAAATAGGAGTAGGGGGATGCGTTTGAGGATGGGGGCGGCGGGGTGCGTAGTAGAGAGCAAAGGAAAGTGCGTCACATGATCACTGCGAAACCAAATTCAAAGTAAAATATTTTGTGATGAAGAGGTGAGGTATCATTTTTATTCTTCTTGCTTTGAAGTGGCTTTGCTTTTGTTTGCGGGAAGGGTATTGTTCTGTGGAAGTCGACCAGCGTAGATTATTTATCTTCCCAGAGAACAAAGGTCAAGGTTTATGTGGTGAACTCTTTTGTTGAAAGGCGGGGATATCTTCTTAATGAGGATTCACCCCCAGCCTTTAACTTAAAAGTTTTAGTCTCAGTTTGACAAATAAAAAGAATAGATTTGTAATGTGAGCAAATGACTGTGTGCGGAACTGGCTGTATTCTTTACATTTTTAGTTTTTTTATTATCTAAAATGATTGAGCAACTTTATGTATATATTTTTTCATTTGTATTTTATAATACAACATTATTATTGTACCAGATGTGTGGTTGTTTATTTGAACCTTCTCTAATAATGCAATAACATAAATGTTTATGTTAGAATATTTTTGAGTGATAAGTCATATACCAAAAAAATAGCAATCACATTTTTTTATTTTAGTTTTTTGGGGCGTAGGCTGTGACCATTGAGTTTAGTTTGTTTTGTTTGAGGTATTTTTGGGGGGCAGGAGGATAGGGGTGGAGTGGGAGGCAGGCAGGGGGAGTGGGAGGCAGGCAGGGGGAGTGTTGGAACGTTGAATTTGGTAATGCAGCTGATGCTTGCCCTCTAACACACACCAAACAGAACGGACAGATGGCTGCCCCTGAGGAAGGGCTTGGGGCGGAGGATTTGCTCCCGGACCGTGGGAAAGTCTTTTGGCTGACTTCACCTGCTCAGGGAGCTGCGACCGGATTAAATACCAATGAGAGAAATGAACACCAACGTAGAGAAAGGGACTTAACGCTAGGCTCTGTGAACACTCCTTAATGCTGCGTTTTGTTTTGAGCCACTTAAAGTGGTGTTGGTAATCCATGGGAAATATTTTCTCTCAAAACCTTATTTTCAAATAATTTAAGTATATTGGAATTATTATTAGATTTTAACATGCTAGATTTGCATGGTAACTGTGTGGAGCTGCATGGCCTATTTCTTTTCGTAGGTACAATATACTTAACTATTCTGGCACATTTTCTTTGTAATCCTTCATTGGAAGTGGTTGCGTGATTTATGGGGAAAGCAGACAGACAGACAGACAGAGCATTTGGCCATCATATTGATGTGCTTTGATTATCTCGGTCTCAGAAGGATCATCACATGTGTTCTTTGATTTATTGTTATTCAAAAAACAAGATGTTTTATTGTCACATACACCAGATAGGTGCAGTGAAATGTGTTGTTTTACAGGGTCAGCCATAGTAGTAAGCGCCCCTGGAGCAAAGTAGGGTTAAGTGCCTTGATTAAGGGCACATCGAGAGATTTTTCACCTTGTCAGCCTGGGTATTCGAACCAGCAACCTTTTGTTTACTGGCCTAATGCTCTAACCGCTAGCCTACCTGCCGTCCTATTATGAGAGAGCAGGGCCTTCAACTGATTCATGCTAAGATACACACACGCACCCACGCACGCACACACACACACACATTTCATAGCTTTGTGCTTCAAAGAAACCAAGAGCAATGTCGTTAATGGACCATTAATTCTTTATTTCAAAGAACACCAACTTGGCTTTATCAAATATTAGAAATGACACATTGTGGTTTGTGAGGGCATAGATAGGTCTGTGTAAATAGATTGCCAAAGTAAATGTTATTTATTTTGTTGATGTAAGCAGTATATATCAACATAAAGAATAAAAGGTTTGATGTAAATTGAAGTATATAGCGCCAAATGACATCATACATTTACCTTTTATGTGCTATATAATAAGCATGTTTAGAGTACTATAAAAATACCATGTAGCCCTATACATCAGCTATTTCAGTCAAGTCATTCCATGGTATTTTCTACTTGGTTTCCACCTGGCAGATGGACTCAAGTAAACTTGTGGAACAATTGTTGGGCATTACAGTACCCATTCCATTAGCTAAAACAAATAGTTTGGACAGTTAACACGCTGTTAATAATTACATGTAGAATATTCTGGCTGACTTGAGCCCTTTGGCTTTGGGTCAGGCTTCATATCTAAATGTCCAGTTAAGCAGGGTCGGCTCCAGGCATAAGCGGACGCTTAGGGCCCCAGGCAGCTATGGGGCCACAACCCAAACCCCCCCCCCCCCCCCCCAAAAAAAAATGTTTTAACATTTTTTTGGAACTCAGTTAGGGTCTCAACTTGCTGTTGAGAGAGAGAATAGTAGAATACACAAGGTGGAAGTTCGAAATTTGGTTGTGCATCAGCAATTTTTATTATTTTTATGTCAGTCACTTACAGTAACTCAATTAGCCATGTCAGCTAACAATTTTTAGATTGATAAATTAATCTAGCCATCTATCTAAACTTGTAGTATCATGGCCGAATACCGACCGGGCAAGCAGGGCACATGCCCAGGGGCCCTGACCTCCTATTGATTTTGTTAGTCACTCAGATACCATTAACATGGCATAAGGGTGGATATACAGTGAGGGAAAAAGGTATTTGATCCCCTGCTGATTTTCTACGTTTGCCCACTGACAAAGAAATGATCAGTCTATAATTTTAATGGTAGGTTTATTTGAACAGTGAGGGACAGAATAACAACAAAACAATCCAGAAAAACTCATGTCAAAAATGTTATAAATTGATTTGCATTTTATTGAGGGAAATAAGTATTTGACCCCCTCTCAATCAGAAAGATTTCTGGCTCCCAGGTTTCTTTTATACAGGTAATGAGATGAGATTAGGAGCACACTCTTAAAGGGAGTGCTCCTAATCTCAGTTTGTTACCTGTATAAAAGACACCTGTCCACAGAAGCAATCAATCAATCAGATTCCAAACTCTCCACCATGACCAAGACCAAAGAGCTCTCCAAGGATGTCAGGGACAAGATTGTAGACCTACACAAGGGTGGAATGGGCTACAAGACCATCGCCAAGCAGCTTGGTGAGAAGGTGACAACAGTTGGTGCGATTATTCGCAAATGGAAGAAACACAAAAGAACTGTCAATCTCCCTCGGCCTGGGGCTCCATGCAAGATCTCACCTCGTGGAGTTGCAATGATCATGAGAACGGTGAGGAATCAGCCCAGAACTACACGGGAAGATCTTGTCAATGATTTCAAGGCAGCTGGGACCATAGTCACCAAGAAAACAATTGGTAACACACTACGCCGTGAAGGACTGAAATCCTGCAGCGCCCGCAAGGTCCCCCTGCTCAAGAAAGCACATATACAGGGCCATCTGAAGTTTGCCAATGAACATCTGAATGATTCAGAGGAGAACTGTGTGAAAGTGTTGTGGTCAGATGAGACCAAAATGGAGCTCTTTGGCATCAACTCAACTCGCCGTGTTTGGAGGAGGAGGAATGCTGCCTATGACCCCAAGAACACCATCCCCACCGTCAAACATGGAGGTGAAAACATTATGCTTTGGGGGTGTTTTTCTGTTAAAGGGACAGGACAACTTCACCACATCAAAGGGACGATGGACGGGGCCATGTACCGTCAAATCTTGGGTGAGAACCTCCTTCCCTCAGCCAGGGCATTGAAAATGGGTCGTGGATGGGTATTCCAGCATGACAATGACCCAAAACACACGGCCAAGGCAACAAAGGAGTGGCTCAAGAAGAAGCACATTAAGGTCCTGGAGTGGCCTAGCCGGTCTCCAGACCTTAATCCCATAGAAAATCTGTGGAGGGAGCTGAAGGTTCGAGTTGCCAAACATCAGCCTCGAAACCTTAATGACTTGCAGAAGATCTGCAAAGAGGAGTGGGACAAAATCCCTCCTGAGATGTGTGCAAACCTGGTGGCCAACTACAAGAAACGTCTGTGATTGCCAACAAAGGTTTTGGATAAGAGCGTCTGCTAAATGACTAAAATGTAAATGTAAAATGTTTTGCCACCCAGTACTAAGTCATGTTTTGCAGAGGGATCAAATACTTATTTCCCTCATTAAAATGCAAATCAATTTATAACATTTTTTACATGCGTTTTTCTGGATTTTTTTGTTGTTATTATGTCTCTCAATGTTCAAATAAACCTACCATTAAAATTATAGACTGATCATGTCTTTGTCAGTGGGCAAACGTAAAAAATCAGCAGGGGATCAAATACTTTTTTCCCTCACTGTATGTGCTCGTGGGAAACTGGGAAGCTGATAAGCTAGCTAACATTGCTAATAATGAAGTTAGCTAGCTTGCATCGAATTTACATATGGTCAAACTAGCTACATTCTCCATATTGTTAAGGTTGTAATTGTCAAAAACGGATTTGTTGTCATCTTTTGGTTGAAAAGGTAAAAGGTCAGTAGTGAAACGTCAAAACTCGGCAACTCTGGTAACAAAATGTTCTCTGAATTTCCTACTTGGAGGGTCGTTCAAGTGAAATTTCCCACTGAGAACTAGGAGCTTCCGATAGCACGTGAAATCAGTCATAGCAAAATGTGTAGAATTCCAGAAAATTAGCTGTAAAACAGATTTTATTTTTCTCTGCCTCATGGCAAAATGAGTAGAATTGCATAAATTGTGTTATAAAATTGCTAAATTTTCTCTCCGCCCCATGGCAAAATATGTAGAACTGCAGAAAACTTCCTTTAAAACGGCAACATTTTCTCTATATCCCATGGCAAAATGTGAAGAATTGCAGGAAATTAACTTTAAAACTACTTTAGCACTATTACAGCAACCACTTTAGTTGTCAATGATCTTGCCAATGCTTTAGACACTAAAATGAAATGTGCTGCTTTGTTTGTGAACCTGTCAAAAGCTTTTGATACTGTTGATCATGCTATTTTATTGAACAAGTTGTCCTCGATAGACCTGAGCTCTGACCCCTGTTCATGGTTTCATGATTATCTTAGTGACTGAACTCAGGCCATCGTGATAGATGGGGTTAAGTCTGAATTTCTTGAAGTACATAAAGGTCGATTTTGGGACCTGTTCTCTTCATTATTTATATAAACACCATCTGTTAAAAATGGTAAACTTCATATATATGCGGATGACCCTATTATGTATGCTATTGCCCCGACTGTTGATCTGGCTGTGTCAAAACTACAGGCAAATGTTATAGCTATGCAGGAATCCCTTGTTGATTTAAAACTTTTGCTTAATACGGGCAAAACTAAATACATGTTGTTTTCAAACTCTCGTAAGAATGTTTCAGATGACCTACATGTTCACTCATTAAATGGTTCTCCAATCGAACGTGTTCATGCATATAAATACTTAGGAATTTGGATTGATATAGATTTGACTTTTTTTTTAAACATAGATGAGCTGGTTAAGAAGCTAAGATTTAAAGTTGTTTTTTTCTACAGGAACAGATTGTGTCTTTCTCTAAACAGTAGGAAGCAGATTATTCAGTCAACCTTTTTATCTGTTCTTGATTATGGTGATATTATTTATCAAAGTGCAGCTGCTACTACTCTTAAACCTTTGGATGCCATCTAACAGTGCCCTTAGTTTTGTTACAGGTGACATTTTTGATACTCATCCTGTATCAAAAGATTGGCTGGACTTCGCTAAAGACCCGTAGATCTCTACATTACTCTCTTTTTGTTTACAAGGCCCTACTTCATAAACTTCCTTCATATCTAACTTTGCTGTTGAAGTATAGACACCTGAGTTGCCTTGCCCGTTCACAGGATTGGTTAACTCTTGAGGTTCCTAGGGTCTCCACCGAGCTAGGTAAATCTGCTTTTAGTTTTAATGCACCATATTGCTGGAACAAAATTCAAAATATATTTCATCTTGATGTTCTGGTGCCGTTCGGGCAATTTAAAGTACTGATTTGGGACTTAATGTGGAGGAATGTAACTGTTTTTCTGGGTGATTTGTGCTTCCCATGACTGTTTTTGGATTACTTTTTATACATATATATGTATAAAAAGTATATTTATGTATAAAAAGTAATACAAAAATGATTAGGTGTTCTAAAACTTTTGACTGGTAGCATATATATATATATATATATATATATATATATATATATATATATATATATATATATATATACAGTGGGGGAAAAAAGTATTTAGTCAGCCACCAATTGTGCAAGTTCTCCCACTTAAAAAGATGAGAGAGGCCTGTAATTTTCATCATAGGTACATGTCAACTATGACAGACAAAATGAGATTTTTTTTCCCAGAAGATCACATTGTAGGATTTTTTATGAATTTATTTGCAAATTATGGTGGAAAATAAGTATTTGGTCACCTACAAACAAGCAAGATTTCTGGCTCTCACAGACCTGTAACTTCTTCTTTAAGAGGCTCCTCTGTCCTCCACTCGTTACTTGTATTAATGGCACCTGTTTGAACTTGTTATCTGTATAACAGACACCTGTCCACAACCTCAAACAGTCACACTCCAAACTCCACTATGGCCAAGACCAAAGAGCTGTCAAAGGACACCAGAAACAAAATTGTAGACCTGCACCAGGCTGGGAAGACTGAATCTGCAATAGGTAAGCAGCTTGGTTTGAAGAAATCAACTGTGGGAGCAATTATTAGGAAATGGAAGACATACAAGACCACTGATAATCTCCCTCGATCTGGGGCTCCACGCAAGATCTCACCCCGCGGGGTCAAAATGATCACAAGAACGGTGAGCAAAAATCCCAGAACCACACGGGGGGACCTAGTGAATGACCTGCAGAGAGCTGGGACCAAAGTAACAAAGCCTACCATCAGTAACACACTACGCCGCCAGGGACTCAAATCCTGCAGTGCCAGACGTGTCCCCCTGCTTAAGCCAGTACATGTCCAGGCCCGTCTGAAGTTTGCTAGAGTGCATTTGGATGATCCAGAAGAGGATTGGGAGAATGTCATATGGTCAGATGAAACCAAAATAGAACTTTTTGGTAAAAACTCAACTCGTCGTGTTTGGAGGACAAAGAATGCTGAGTTGCATCCAAAGAACACCATACCTACTGTGAAGCATGGGGGTGGAAACATCATGCTTTTGGGCTGTTTTTCTGCAAAGGGACCAGGACGACTAATCCGTGTAAAGGAAAGAATGAATGGGGCCATGTATCGTGAGATTTTGAGTGAAACCCTCCTTCCATCAGCAAGGGCATTGAAGATGAAACGTGGCTGGGTCTTTCAGCATGACAATGATCCCAAACACACCGCCCGGGCAACGAAGGAGTGGCTTCGTAAGAAGCATTTCAAGGTCCTGGAGTGGCCTAGCCAGTCTCCAGATCTCAACCCCATAGAAAATCTTTGGAGGGAGCTGAAAGTCCGTGTTGCCCAGCGACAGCCCCAAAACATCACTGCTCTAGAGGAGATCTGCATGGAGGAATCGGCCAAAATACCAGCAACAGTGTGTGAAAACCTTGTGAAGACTTACAGAAAACGTTTGACCTGTGTCATTGCCAACAAAGGGTATATAACAAAGTATTGAGAAACTTTTGTTATTGACCAAATACTTATTTTCCACCATAATTTGCAAATAAATTCATTAAAAATCCTACAATGTGATTTTCTGGATTTTCTTTTCTCATTTTGTCTGTCATAGTTGACGTGTACCTATGATGAAAATGACAGGCCTCTCTCATCTTTTTAAGTGGGAGAGCTTGCACAATTGGTGGCTGACTAAATACTTTTTTCCCCCACTGTATATATATATACACACACACACACACACACACTACCGGTCAAAAGTTTTAGAACACCTACTCATTCAAGGGTTTTTCTTTATTTTTTACTATTGTCTACATTGTAGAATAATAGTGAAGACATCAAAACTATGAAATAACACATATGGAATTATGTAGTAACCAAAAAAGTGTTAAACAAATATATTATATATTTGAGATTCTTCAAATAGCCACTCTTTGCCTTGATGACAGCTTTGCACACTTTCTTGGTTACTACATGATTCCATGTGTGTTATTTCATAGTTTTGATGTCTTCACTATTATTCTACAGTGTAGAAAATAGCAAAAAAATAAAGAAAAACCCTTTAATGAGTAGGTGTTCTAAAACTTTTGACCGGTAGTGTGTGTGTGTGTGTGTATTTATATATATATAAATATTAGTTTGGGTATATTGTCTATATTTGTGTTGTATATACAGGGCACATTTGTAAAAGAGACCAAGGTCTCAATATGTCTTCCCTGTTAAAATAAAGGTTAAATAAAATGAATGAAAAAAATCTCTCCACCGTCAAAAAGGGGGCCACTAAGATGTTTTGCCAGCGAGGTGGGGGGGATCCAACCAAATCTCGCTTAGGGCCCCCAAATAGCTAGAGCATGTCCTGCAGTTAAGACAAAGGGACTTGGATAGACAGAGGACGCTGATTACTATTCCAGGTTCCTTGCAAAAAAGGCCATCACAGTTGCCAGCAAAAAGGCATTTGGTTCAATAGTAATTAAAGAGTGCCATTGGGTTGGAGTCAAGTGCACACCAACTGAAAATGGGGTTGGTGTGTGGGTGGGAGGACGATTGTAGAGATCAAACGTAGAGAATTTGTTATGCATACTGCAGTGTGTTAATGAAAATAGTGTTTGACTTGCAATGTGAACTTGACTTATTTGAAGAATGTTTCAAAAGACCTTCCAGTCTGGCCTCTACAGCCAAAGCTGTATTTCTCCTCTGACTGAGAAATATCGGGTCAATTAGGGTTAGTTTCTTCGTGTACATCCTGCAATTAGAGCACTTTTTAATTGCATAAGCATACAAGATAGTGTAAAAGATAGTATAGTGTCAACATAATTACAGGACCACTGTTTGTAGTGTAATAACCTACCAATAACAAATTATCTCAAACTGTTTTTTATAATGGTACTCCATCCATTTTACAATATTACATGGGTTATCTTGAAATGAAAAAATAGTGTTCAAATCAAAGGAATTGTCAGAGCTACCCAATTATTTTCTAATATGTACTGTCAAACACATTAACACAGCCATTGCATTATAATAGTCTTTCATATTTCACTTCAGATCATTTCACACTTCAGTACTTTGCGTTTTGAATCAATGAACAATTAGATTGTTCTTCCAACAATTAAATCAGATTTATTTACTCTCAAATTTGTCCAGACTGACCCATTTGAAGAACTTCACACCAAAAATGATTGAAATTCATTTGTACATATTCAATTATCCTATATTCTCATAACAATCATTGAACTTACATTCATATAAGTCAGACATATAAACACTCGCATATACACAAATATACACACACACAGCACCACACATTGACACACATTACAGCATATACATAGTGGTGGTGTGTATGTGGCTGAGGAGGGAGCACTAATTGGCCGCTGTTACCCGTATGTGCTCTGTACACTGTATATAAAAACACACTGGGAGAGATGTTGTGCTCTGGCTGTTCACATAAGCCGCTATCTTTAAAAAGGATAATTTGCCACTGTCCCAATGTACTGGTTTCGGCTGTTGCGGAGGCCCACATCATTAATCATGGAGGGCATTACTGCAGTAATTACACTTTCTACCAGTCACTGTGTACCCACAACACCATGCACAGCTCTCTGTCTTTGGCATGCACACACACACACACGCACACACACACACACACACACACACACACACACACACACACACACACACACACACACACACACACACACACACACACACACACACACACACACACACACACACACACACACACACACACACCTTGATAGTGCAGCAATTATATTTTTCATGTAGTGTCCATCATTTTGCTCACAAGCACACACATACACACACACACACACACACACACACACATACACACACACACACACACACACACACACACACACACACACACACGCACACGCACATGCACACAATCATGTCTTGGAGAGTAATTCTGCAGTGTTCACACATTCTTGCAGAGCACACATATACACAGATTATACACTCACACACAGAATTCCATAGGGCACTACTGCAGTAATTCTGTTTTATACATGGGTACCCAGAGCACAGGGTTCAATGCTTCAACTCACACACTAAAACAAATCGTAATCATCAACAACTGTGAGATACCACTGAATACGATTCCCACGGGGGGCCAGTATGAAAAAATAAATAATAATGTATGCACTCACTAACTGTAGGTCGCTCTGGATAAGAGCGTCTGCTAAATGACTAAAATGTAAAATGAATACCCTCTGTGTGTTCTTATCAATGACTGTGGGTGTTGATTGAGTACCTATTAGCTAACAGAAGAACACTTCCTTCTTTAGGGGAGCGTTTGTTGTAAGAGGTATTTACGACGACTTAAGACAGCTCATAAGAATAACAAGTGAATATACAAGCCTCCCAGGAAACAAAAAGGAGTGGGGGGAGGAATCAGTGGCAATACTATGTAACCCCTTTAAGATCATTGTTCCATGCCAAATGGCCCCCCGGGGTGTGTGACACCAGCCTGAATGGGCTCTTCCGTGGGATTTAATGGGTTAACACCAGACAAAAGGAGCTGGGAACATGTAGCACAGCAGGGTAGGCCCCAGTAGAAGCATCATGGCTGCAGTATAATCCTCTGTTCTGTCCCATCCTGTTTGCTTTGCCTGGAACAAGGGGCCAGGGTTCCGGTCTGGAAGCACGCTTTCGACTGCACCTACAGTCTTGCTTCGATACTGCAGTTTAACTGACGTCCAGCTCAGAAAGACAATTCCCATAGATGGCCCCATAGAGGAGTCAGATAAAACAATTCCTAATAAGACAATAGTAATTACCTTTGCACAAAACAGCTGTTGAATTATTCAAATAATTGTAGCTGAGGCCGAATTCTGTATATTTTTTATTTTATTTTTATATATATATATATTTATTACTCACAGCCGAAGATACTGTATTAATATTTTATATTAAGCCAATGTCTGCCATGTTTTTTGATGACGTGATGACGTCGTTGCTGCTCGCTCTGCTCCCTGTGCGCACTGAGTGCTAGAGCACCGAATGCAACCCTGATATAGACGGTCCATGAATCGGCATATGCGAACGTGAGTAGATTACATTTAAACAACGGTCGGCCATCTTGGACTCATTCTCTAGTTCTTTTATACCTCATTGGCCTGGAATCATCATCCACGACCTGGGCTGACTACACTGACTGACTGACTAAAACACGTGCTGCTCTGCTCTGCTTCCTCTGTCTCTTCCTCGCTGCATAGGCTATATGGCTTTCTTGGTGAGGAGCCACGTTATGTTTTAAGCAGGAACACTTCTTTCTGACTGCTCCCCCGCTATACCACTAGCTCCAGGCCATGCATGGATGTCAGTCACCTTGGTTATAGCCAGGCCAGAGAGATGATGATAATGGAAGACACATTTTTGAATTCCAATGGATAAATGTGAACTTTGAGCCAATGCTCGCATGGGTCTCCTCCTACAGCATGTTAACCTAGGGTCTAGTCTTTACCCTGCAACACATGTCATGTAGAATTAAGTTATATACTTTATGCTGGTTGATGCAACAACATTTCCAGAAATACTTAAATTACTCTCATTTTCGTTTTACAAACATTTCTCCTTTATATTTTGAGAGCTCTTTTTTTTTTACATTCCTGAACACTATGGTTTACCACACTATATTCCTGAACTCTATGGTTTACCGCACTATATTCCTGAACTCTATGGTTTACCACACTATATTCCTGAACTCTATGGTTTACCACACTATGTTCCTGAACACTATGGTTTACCGCATTACATTCCTGAACAATTACCTGAAATAGTAGTGCATCTGTTATTGTGTCTATGTCCGGGTTGGGATTCAAACTTGCACTCATGGAAAATAATTATCCACTTATCCTGCGGATAAAAATCATTGTGATTTTATTATCATGTATGATTAAATTTTTTTGCAGTGCAGAAACAATGTGAATTTGTCATACAGTGAGAGTTGTGTGGGGTTATTTGTTAAGGAAAAGTTCAGCAATATCTGACAAATGTCTAGATACCAAATTCTGTTTTGTAAGAATTGAGAAATATAACGTAGACGATCAAAACATTAACTAGTTGTGAGATGTAATGTAATGCATATTGAATGAGTATTCAAATCAGGGACCATTTAGATGTAGGAGCATATGTAGGAGCTTTATGTTCACATCCAACATTAATGTGGTTGTGATATTTTCAGACAGCACAGAAAGATTGGTGCAGAAATAAAAATCTGAATCCAATCCTCTCTGTAACCTACATTATTTGTGGGTTTTGTAATACTTTCAGACAGCTTGCAATATACAGTGTACATATTTTGGTCAATGTTTTTGACAGTAGCTAGAATCCTTAATTTAAACAATAACAAAGCAGGCACCCCACCTCAGTTTCGGTAAAAAGCTAAGGGTTGGGCTTGGAGAAATGAAACAACTCTCAAATTCATAGACCGAGCTATGGATGCAAGGACTGACCATACATGGTATTACAATTATAGTATTAACCATGTTTTGAGGCGATACAGTGTTTGTTTACATTTGTTTTACTCCAAAGTTTGTAAACAATCTTATATTTTGGGTTCTGATGGGGTACGACAGTTGAACTAAGCTCATGAGGCATTTATACATTAAGACTAGAGAGAAAGCTGGTATAGGTAGACTACACCAAAACCTGGCTATGGGAATGTACATGCAATAGTTATTTGGCAACCTGAGAAATTGTGCCAGCAGCAACACCGTGATGTTAAACATTCTGATCATACCTACAGAACGTCCTGTCAGAAGGCACTAAAACAGCCAATTACAGCCTAATGGTTTTCCTCATTGTGAGGCAATACAGCTGATTCACCTGCAAGTCACCTGGCTGGCTGCTTCACACCACTTGTTTTGGGAGAAGCATTAGCCTAGTAACTGACTCCAGCAGCTGGAAAGACTTAGGCCCTACCTAAACAATGGGCTTCGCGTTAAAGGGGATTGGGGAAAAGGCATCTAATAGCACAAATAGTCATTTAAAAAGGATAAAATATTAATTAATCTCCCCTCGGCTTATGAGTTTTACCTTATTGACTGGTACTTCCTAATTGTGTCTGATTGCTTTGCAAAGAGCCTAATTACAGTCTTAGATGGGTCATCTTTTTTTCCAAAGGCGTACACTAATTTGAGTCATTTCCAGTGCTCCTTTTTCCATTGTCAGTCAATTGCTTTGATAATGAGAGGTTGTGAAGGGGATTATCTTTGGGGAAAGCATTTGGTTGGACATGCTGAGAGAAGGTATCATTATGGAAACGGCCTACTCTGCTTGCCAAATGAAAAGTTATCCCTAATACAGTAGATTACAGCTTGTTCGTTGTCTGTCTGGTGGGATAAAGAAGTGAACGTTGTTTGATGTTTTAAACATTTCCAGTGTCTCTCTGGACTCCAGAAAGGAGTCAATGGGTTGAAATAATTGACGTAATTTTACAAACAGCACATGTTAAACGCTACCACAATAGGACCTTATAAGATATGGGATAGCTCTAGTAACAGTGTATGATTTTAATGATGAAATCTTTTTGTGATAAGAAATGTAATAACTCAGATTTGTACCATTTCATTCATTATCTCCACTGTTCCATATGGAAGTGCCATAGCACATTGCCTGGCCAAATTTTTTTGACATGGTGACATAAAACATTAAGTTGTTGTCGTCTTGGTTAATCTTTCATCACGCCATCCTGCAGCAGCATCTCCCATATCTAGCTACTCCTCCATGTTACCGGGCAGACTTTGGCCCGTCAGTCTGGTACTTTGTAATTACATTGCATAAGGTGGCAATACTGGAGTTTTATCTCCATATATTCGTAATTCAATCAGGCCTATCACTTTTAAATGTTAAAGACCCAATACAGCTGTTTTTATCTCAATATCAAATAATTTCTGGGTAACAATTAAGTAGCTTACTGTGAGTGTTTTAAATTAAAATGGTAAAAAGAAACAAATAGCTTCTTAGCAAAGAGCAATTTCTCAAGCAAGAATTTAGCTAGGACTGTCTGGGAGTGGTCCGAGTGGAGAGGGATACACTGAAAATTAGCTGTTATTTGGCAGAGAGGTTTGGAACTCTTTTTCTTATTGGTCTATTTATGGGCTCTTATACTAAAGCTCTTACACTAAAATGGCATTATCATAATTCTCACAATTTCACAGTATTATTCCAACCTCATAGTAAGGAAATATATATAAAACACAGGAAAATCATATTTTTGATTGCACTGGGCCTGTACGCCAATGGCTGTGTGTAAAGATTTGCATTTTCCTGTGCCCTTGTTCTAACGTTCTAATGCCTGAGAGCTGTGATATGAAGCCTTGGTAATTAAAACATAATGCCAGTTCATGAGGGGAGTCAGCCACACAATGTAAAGCTCTCAGAGATCCCAGGATGAAAGGGGCAAAAGAAATCCAATCAATTTGAATTGTCTTTTGAATTAATTTGAAATAGCTCAGGTCAATTAAGACGATGCATTTCTCCAGCTTTGTGTAATGCCATATCCATCGATCCATAGAGAGGACTTTATGCACGCGTGTGTAGGATATATTTGATTTCCAAACTCCTGGTGTTTGGAATTCATTAGGTATTGATCCTTTTTAGCGACGCTGGTATAAAAGCACAAGGTCTGATAGCGGTCCTATCTGAAGGCTCGCCCAGCCCAGGCCAGGTAATCAATTCAGTGCAATTCAAAGACTGATGCCCTTTCATTTTGTTGTTGTTTGGCTGCCTTCAACATTTGCTGCCTTGCAAAAGCATCCACTATCTCTATGTCCGTGTAATGACTTTAACCCAAAGCTACTACTGTATAGCGTATCTTAATTAGAGACCATCCCTTCCCCAAAGACTAGGCTTTGTTTTAGGTGAATGTCATTTTAGAGGGACTATCGTGGACATTTACCACTAGAGATACCCTGTGGCCCTGGACCAATTCATTGTTAGACAACCTACTATGAATTATTAATGTCTCATCTCAGTGAAAAAGACTTGATAGCAGGAAACAGAAAGTTATTATGTCAGGAAGAAAAAGTCCAGATTGATTGTTGTTCCTGTGGTGGGTATTTCCTTGTTTCAAGTCTGTACCTATCTAAGTTGGTTGGTTGGATTTATTATGTGTCTGTTGTCTCTGCACAACTCTCTTCCTCTCCCCACCACTCAGAACCCTGGTCTGTGTCCTTCATCCCTCCCCTCCCTGCTGATTGGCCCCAGAGAGGGCAGCTGCAGCCATTGAGGCTTGTTGAAAGTGTCAGTGTTTAGTCTGGCGCTAGGCAGCAGGATCGACTGACAGGCGGGTCAGGCAAAGTCATCGTCTTGGCTGACTGCCTGGCAAACCTCTGTTTGTATTTAAGAAGAGGGGCCAGAACAAGGCAAGGCAAGGCCTCTGCAGGGAAAACAACCTCAGCCCCCTTCTTAAAACAACCTCTCTCTCTCTCTCTCTCTCTCTCTCTCTCTCTCTCTCTCTCTCTCTCTCTCTCTCTCTCTCTCTCTCTCTCTCTCTCTCTCTCTTTCTCTCTCTTTCTCTCGCTCTCTCTCTCTCACTCTGCCTGAAAAGCTGTCAATCTCTAAAAAGGCTCAAGAAAGGCAGAAGATTTGTTTTTCGATGCTCGAATGGATTTGATTGCTTTGTTTTTTTACACTGCAGCCTCTCCCTCTTGCTTTAAAGGTGAGGGAGCACAAAACAGACCGGTTGCCTGTGCTGTAGCCTATGTTAACCACACATAAACCAACGTTGACCTCTTTATAGAGGATGCATATACAGTACAGTCCTCTCCTCAGCCTGACCCAGTCAGAGTACAGGACAGGACAGTGTGAACCCATCTGGATTAACCTGTGGGCTGTATGTTTTCTGTCATGGCTGGAGACATCATTCAATTAGTGGTGATAAGGGTGGAGTCTCTTGCTTTGAGACATAAATAACACTGTCCCTGGTGAGCATTTGGAGAATAAAACGGCACATATTATCTTCCCCCAGAGTTTAGGCTGTCTGTAGCGCTGGCTTGTGGTGAAGATTAACAAGCCATGTAAAAAATAATGTTTGACATTTCACTCTCACAGCAAATGGCATGCCTCAGAAATGTGCTGCTATGTAGGCTATGGTCATGTTAAGGGTAAATTAGTATTTCACCAGAGAGGCTTTTTTAAGTACTAGCTCACTCACATCATGCATAAGGTTTGATCAACATAGTCGTCTTTTAATCGTCTTGTGATATTGTTTTGGTAGTTCAGATCAGAAGAATTACAATTAGAGAAATGTAGTAAATGTCCAAATCCACATCTAATGGTTAACTCTCTCCAGTGGTGGAAAAAGTACTTAATTGTCATACTTGAGTAAAAGTAAAGATACAGTACCTTAATAGAAAATGACTCAAGTAAAAGTGAAAGTCACCCAGTACTACTTGAGTAAAAGTCTAAAGATATTTGTTTTTAAATATAATTTGAAATTATTTATACTTTTACTTTTGATACTTAAGTATATTTTAGCAATTACATTTACTTTTGATACTTAAGTATCAAAAGTAAAAGTATAAATAATTTCAAATTCCTTATTAAGCAAACCAGACGGCGCAATTTTCTTGTTTGTTTAAATTACGGATTAGCAGGGGCACACTCCAACACTCAGACATCATTTACAAACGAAGCATGTGTGTTTAGTGAGTCCGCCAGATCAGAGGCACTAGGGATGACCAGGAATGTTCTCTTGATAAGTGCGTGAATTGGACCATTTTCCTGTCCTGCTAAGCATTCAAAATGTAACGAGCACTTTTAGGTTTCAGGGAAGATATATGGAGAAAACAGTAGATTGTTTTTTTTTTTTGGGGGGGGGGGGGTGTAGTAAAGTAGAAGTTGTCAAAAATATAAATAGTAAAGTACAGATACCACAAAAAACTACTTAAGTAGTACTTTAAAGTATTTTTACTTCAGTACTTTAAACCACTGCCTGTTTCCCACGTTTCACCCCTCTTCCCTGTCCTGATTCTCAACTGTTTCACATTACCGTCTGTCCGTCAGATTTTTCACCCCTGTCTGGTTTGCGATGGTATATTCTCCCTGGTCTCATTTGAACTTTTTTTCCTCCCTGGTCTCATTTGAACTTTGATCCTGGCCTCCTGCCTCTCAGGATATGAGATGACCCCCTCAGTGGGGATGAGGGGCGCGATGGAGGGGGGTGAGGGGTATGTTTTGGACCGTTTCAGCTTAGTCTGTGTGGAATGGAGCTGAGAGCAGATGAGACCCTGGCTGGGCCCTGCATGGCCCTTTGTTTGGTGTTCTTATTAATACTGAGGTTATTATTAAGTCCCCAGACACAACACTGACTGACCTATCAGCTGATGGACTAGAGTCATTAGTAATGATAGAGACTGGACCCAATGGCTTTTTAATGGATCAAATTATTGGTTTATAGATGGTTTGTAAATCTGTAATAAACCATTGTAATACATTGGTTGAAGTTGTGTGCTTGACGTTTAGCTGTCAAATACTTAGCTTATACGGCAGCACTGGCAATAATAACAGTATTATGTGTTGTATTGCATTCCTCATGCATTTGTGTGTGTCTGCCCTATTTGATATTCATTTTTTATCATCTTCACCATGTTCCTGTATGTTACTAATAGACATGCTGGGAGGTATCATCACCATGTTACTAGACATGCTGGGAGATATCATCACCATGTTACTAGACATGCTGGGAGGTATCATCACCATGTTACTAGACATGCTGGGAGGTATCATCACCATGTTACTAGACAGGCTGGGAGGTATCATCACCATGTTACTAGACATGCTGGGAGGTATCATCACCATGTTACTAGACATGCTGGGAGGTATCATCACCATGTTACTAGACAGGCTGGGCGATATCATCACCATGTTACTAGACAGGCTGGGAGGTATCATCACCATGTTACTAGACAGGCTGGGAGGTATCATCACCATGTTACTAGACAGGCTGGGAGATATCATCACCATGTTACTACATGTTACTATACAGGCTGGGAGGTATCATCACCATGTTACTAGACAGGCCTGGAGGTATCATCACCATGTTACTAGACAGGCTGGGAGATATCATCACCATGTTACTACATGTTACTAGACAGGCTGGGAGGTATCATCACCATGTTACTAGACAGGCCTGGAGGTATCATCACCATGTTACTAGACAGGCTGGGAGATATCATCACCATGTTACTAGACAGGCTGGGAGGTATCATCACCATGTTACTAGACAGGCTGGGAGGTATCATCACCATGTTACTAGACAGGCTGGGAGGTATCATCACCATGTTACTAGACAGGCTGGGCGATATCATCACCATGTTACTAGACAGGCTGGGAGGTATCATCACCATGTTACTAGACAGGCTGGGAGGTATCATCACCATGTTACTAGACAGGCTGGGAGATATCATCACCATGTTACTACATGTTACTAGACAGGCTGGGAGGTATCATCACCATGTTACTAGACAGGCCTGGAGGTATCTTCACCATGTTACTAGACAGGCTGGGAGATATCATCACCATGTTACTACATGTTACTAGACAGGCTGGGAGGTATCATCACCATGTTACTAGACAGGCCTGGAGGTATCATCACCATGTTACTAGACAGGCTGGGAGATATCATCACCATGTTACTAGACAGGCTGGGAGGTATCATCACCATGTTACTAGACAGGCTGGGAGGTATCATCACCATGTTACTAGACAGGCTGGGAGGTATCATCACCATGTTACTAGACAGGCTGGGAGGTATCATCACCATGTTACTAGATAGGCTGGGAGGTATCATCACCATGTTACTAGACAGGCTGGGAGGTATCATCACCATGTTACTAGACAGGCTGGGAGGTTTCATCACTGTGTTACTGCATGTTACTAGACAGGCTGGGAGTTATCATCACCATGTTACTAGACAGGCTGGGAGATATCATCACTGTGTTACTACATGTTACTAGACAGGATGGGATATATCATCACCATGTTACTAGACAGGCTGGGAGATATCATCACCATGTTACTAGACAGGCTGGGAGGTATCATCACCATGTTACTACATGTTACTAGACAGGCTGGGCGATATCATCACCATGTTGCTACATGTTACTAGACAGGCTGGGCGATATCATCACCATGTTACTAGACAGGCTGGGAGGTTTCATCACTGTGTTACTACATGTTACTAGACAGGCTGGGAGATATCATCACCATGTTACTAGACAGGCTGGGAGATATCATCACTGTGTTACTACATGTTACTAGACAGGCTGGGAGATATCATCACCATGTTACTAGACAGGCTGGGAGATATCATCACCATGTTACTAGACAGGCTGGGAGATATCATCACTGTGTTACTACATGTTACTAGACAGGCTGGGAGATATCATCACCATGTTACTAGACAGGCTGGGAGATATCATCACTGTGTTACTACATGTTACTAGACAGGCTGGGATATATCACCACCATGTTACTACATGTTACTAGACAGGCTGGGAGATATCCTCACAATGTTACTACATGTTACTAGACAGGTTGGGAGATATCCTCACCATGTTACTACATGTTACTAGACAGGCTGGGAGATATCCTCACCATGTTACTACATGTTACTAGACAGGCTGGGAGATATCCTCACCATGTTACTACATGTTACTAGACAGGTTGGGAGATATCATCACCATGTTACTACATGTTACTAGACCGGCTGGGAGATATCCTCACCATGTTACTACATGTTACTAGACAGGTTGGGAGATATCATCACCATGTTACTACATGTTACTGGGAGATATGAAGCCATATACATTTACCTCCTGAAAGAAAAGGAAAAACATATTTTGGCTTGGTTTTGGCACTCCCTCTCTACCTCCCTCCCACCACAGCCAGCCAGTCAGCCAGCCAGTCAGTCACAGACAGTCTTAGGCTCTCAGCGTATGTATTTAAAAATAATCATTACCGGAGGTGAGGAAACATGGCAGATGCTCAGCACTTTTGATTTAAGGCTAAATTATGTGAGGGAAACACATGTAAAAGAGGCTTTTGGGGCATAAATTACAGCTCCTCCCTGGTGGATGGCTGGCTCTGTGTGAGTCAGATGTCATATGCATGAGTTATTGCCTTGAACCGCCTGACTTGTGTGTGTGTGTGTGTGTGTGTGTACTCCTACTGTACTGTATGAAGGAGGACCCGATGGACAAATTGAGTGTGTGTTCCTAATGTACCAAGGCCTCACTGTGTGTGTGAGAGAGAGAGAGAGAGAGAGAGAGAGAGAGAGAGAGAGAGAGAGAGAGAGAGGAGAAACTTTTTACACTGCTTTTGATTCATGGAACTTTTACAGGAGAGACACAGCAACATAGGATAGTTTTGACTTCATCTGTACATTCCCTGTACGTTCCCAGCCACAGCAGCAGGCTTGCTGTTTGTCATGATAGCTGGAAGTAGAAATGGTAGAAATTTAATTTTACAACTGAGAGGATGAGGAGAAGCGCTGAATGAAGGACCAATGCCCGGTTTTACAGATGAGACAGACAGCAGAGAAGACCTAGTACAGATAATATTATACATGAATGTTAAGGCTTGTAGATCATGTATATTCCCAGCTCTGTGCGCAAGGGGCAGAAGGTGTCATCTGTAGAGCCCTTTTTGTTTATTATATCAAAAAGGGAACTGGTATATGAGGCGAAATGGAAGCTCCCAACATGAACATTAAATTGACTTTGGAAGGCTCCAGGCATTCCTGCTCAACACCACATTAGACCCGGCTACTCCCCACCTCGAGATGATGGGCAGCCTGCCAGGTAGGGGTTTCCATGACTCCTAACACCACCCCTTCCCTCTGCATTCCCTCCCCCTTGAAGGTGCCAAATTGTCGGGCAGGCTGGGCTGGCTAAGGTTTTGATTTAGACAAAAGATGTCTTCACAATGTCAGCAGAATGCTTTATGGGAATGCAGTGGATTTCTGGTAGGAAACCATGTGACTCCCTCGGCCAAGGTTTTGTTATGGTGCAAGGAGGGAGAGAAAGAGAGAATGCGATGCCAGCAAAGGGTCATGCTTTCTTTTTTTGGTCTTTCTTTCATTCTTGATTTTGCTGAGAAAATGGCGGACGGTGCGGTGCTGAAATGAACCCGACTTGCCAATGGAGCTGGGCACAAAAACATAACTTGACTTTTATTTTATCAGAAGCGGATGCTTTTTTTGCATCGATTTTTGATTCAAGCTCAATCCTGCTTCCTGTCTGTCTGCTGTCTGTCGGTCTCCGGCCGGGTACAAAAGAGAGTTCAGAACAATCCAAACCAAATAGAGATGATGAATGTCAAATGGTTAGTAGAGATCTGGGGGTAAGTGGCACTGGCACACTCGCTCTATTCCGTTCCATACCTGGCTTTGTCGCACTGCGGCCATGCAGCCACGGCCAGGAATATTCGGATGTGTTGGGGAACTCTGAAGTTGGCACTGTTAACGCTAGGTGACCATGGCATGCTCAATGACACTGGCATCCCATTCACCATGGCATCCTGTTCACCCAGGCAGATTTATTCAGCTCCTTGCCATGATTTTCTAAATTGCTGCTGCTATCTAGGCTTAGTTGGGCTAACCTATCCCATCTTCTCGCCACAGCCTCCGCCTCAGTGCTGCATGATGGCCAGGAGGAGAGGAGAGCAGGACTCCCTGGCGTGTCTCTCTGGGAACTAGACGGGGAGAGAAATCTCCACCACATCATTATTATTATTCTCACTGAAAAGACTTAAATGCAAATGTACTATCTGGGAGGGAACTGCTGAAGCATGTGATGCTCCTTATATGAACGGCTGAAACTGTAAATGGAATCTGCTTTTATATAATTTGACGTTTCCAGTATAAGAATGGAAAGAATACTGTTGCAATGCAATTGCCGGTACTATCAGGGTTTTTGTGAGGCCGTTCTGTCTTTTTCTTTTTTTGCTTTATTATTCACCAACATGCATTTTCAGTCGCAAATATTTTGTTAATAAGTTGTTTATTGAACTATTGCTATTGATTTAATCCTGACATTTCAGGAACCATAAGACTGTACAGTAGGGTGTGAAACTGCTGGTATTGTTCAAGCCTATTAATGTCGTTATTTTCATTTGTGTTTTCAGATAGGAAGAGAGTGAGATGACTCCATACCCTGTAAGGCACACAATCAACAGGGTAAGTTACCTTCAGAAAGAAGTTACCCTCTACAGTACATTGTGTTATGTGTATCCTGATTTACCAAAATATCCAACAGCAGTTTCTTTAACTGTGGGCCTTGGATGTGGCACAGACATTGTGTTGTGTTCCCCTCCTCAACATGGTCTCTGTGACATGTCTATAGGCCAGACGAAAATCTGTGGAGACATTCTTTACCTTTGCAGTCTCGCCTGTACATTCGATCAATATATTGTTTAGGTTATTTAGGTTTTGTAGCTGTATTTGTTTTGATCTGACTTAGGTACAGTATGTTTTCAGATCATTTCTGGGAGATTCGGCCCTGCCGTCTTCGTCTGGGCCTTTCCATTGTGCCGTTTCAACTTAATACCTGTGTTATAGCCAACATCTCTCTGCTCTGCTCAAAACACTTAAGATTCAACGTTTATATACGATTCAACACATTTATCTGAATTTATCCACTCAGTGATTGAGGGGGTTTATTGTCCTCACTTTATTGTTGAATAGGATAGTGTAAGGATGACATACCTGAGGTATTTGTGGACATCAACCTATCAACAACATTATTTTGATTTGACAGCCTGTTGCATGCATGGTACAGTAGACTCATACATAAAGTAACATCTATGGACACAGTTTGGCCCAGGTTTGTGGCATAGGGTAACGTTGTATTTTTCTGTGTAATTTAACATATTTATTTTGATACTTTCCAACTAACCACTTGGCACAAACCCGTAGATCCGATCTTGTGGCGAATCTGACATCACAAGCTTGCCTCTGTGGGTCTCTGTCATTGTGGTGTGAACAGCATCTTTTTTATAGTAACTTTTGTAAAATGACTAACCTGCAGTAATAGATATTTGGTGTCCTGTGTGGTTTTAAGGAGCTCCAAGGCATTATTTGTCAGGCAGAATATAACATTTTGATTATTCTAACAAAGCCTGAACCATAATGTTTCAGTTAGGATTTAATAGCATATTCCAACCTTTTGACGGTAATGGAAGCAACCTTATCCTCCAGGATGGAAAAGGAGACTACAGTACACTTCAGAAGATACTATTGTTCTTGGCTTGCAAATAGAGGACAAGACAAGAAGAAGGCCTACTGAAAATGTGTGCATCCGGGTTGAGGTAGTAGGTTGTATGGTTTAGAATGACACCCTGGGAGTTAACTGTACAACCTTCTAGCTTTCCTTGGAGCACACTCATGACATCAAGCAAAGAGATGACCCTCATCATGTCTTTCAAAGCATAGCTTGGCTTGGTTTACATTAGCCAACTATTTTTGAGGGCCATGATGTCAAAATCTCGCCGTGAATGTTTTTTCTCTGTACACTATTTTAATTTAAGTGTGCATGATAAAAGATTATGAATATAGGAAGTAAATTGCCTAAATGTATTACAGAATGGGAAAAGAGAGAGTTATGTATGAGTTTCTTATTTTAAATGTGCAGCTGTTTGAAGAAAACACAAATATCAAATCTCATGATGATCCACAATTAGATTGGCTTTGTTTTATCCGCATGCTCTCATTAGAATGAGTTGTTGGAGTGTTATGTGAGGTGACAATGGATATCGTGTTATAGCCTTTCCTTTCCCTACACAGGCTTCTAATTTACCTTTCCTGCCAGTAGACCCACGGTCAGTCTGCCTTTAGGGGCACAAAACCTTCAATTAGTGTTAGGTTGAAAAGTGGTGTATTTTTAGAGTTGTTGTCATCCACTCTGGTAGGGAGGGAGGAATGACCACACTGCGTCATTCACACAGCGGATCTGTAATGTTAGACATCCAATGTATAGTATCACTCCAACCACAAAAAAGCACACAGCAAACAAAGGCTTTTTTTCATTGTTCTTTCACTATCCCATCTATATTTAGTGTATTAAATGAATGACTGATTTCTGCAGTTGGAATACAGTGAATGCACGATTCTTCATGCTTTTGAAAATGAATTATAGTATGTTGCTATCGTGTGGATGTGTTTAATAAGCCCATTATATAATAGATCTAATTTAATTATTATTTTGTTAAAACAACAATTCACTATTTACTGCTGGTGATGGAGTTCGCAGCAAGGGAATCTGTTACGTCTTTCACAGCCTAATACTGTCAAGCTATTCTGTTATTGCTAAAGGTCAATTTCAATTTCTCACCAAGACATAATTGTGTGGTGGAACCTATTTCACACAAACCAATTTCCCCTGGTTTGACATTGCTCCCTGAGTCATTTGAGCGTTCCTGTGTTTTTGTAGCCTCCGTTAGTCAAGGCGACTCCAGTGCAGGCCCTTCCCACATGAAAAAATACAAACGCAACATGTAAAGTGTTGGTCCCATGTTTTATGAGCTGAAATAAAAGATCCCAGACATTTTCCATATGCACAAAAAGCTTATTTCTTGAAAATGTTGTGCACAAATTTGTTTACATCCATGTTAGTGAGCATTTATCCTTTGCCAAGATAATCCATCCACCTGACAAGTGCGGCATATCAAGAAGCTGATTAAACAGCATGATCATTACACAGATGCACCTTGTGCTGGGGACAATAAAGGCCACTCTAAAACGTGCAGTTTTGTAACACAACACAATGCCACAGATTTCTCAAGTTTTGAGGGAGCGTGCAATTGGCATGCTGACTGCAGGAATGACCACCATAGCCGTTGCCAGAGAATTGAATGTTAATTTCTCTACCATAACATGCTGAACACACCACCCACATTGTGTGCGCGAGCATTGCAAAATAAATGTACACATACTTGTTATCCAATCATTTCATCCAAACTGCTCGAGCGTCTGCATAGCCAGGCGCTAAAATAGACCTTGGTTCTATTTTTGACGCTTGATGCGCTGTAAGTCCCGCCTCTCCCATCTCCTCATTGGTTTTTAGGAGCATATACCCACGTGGGTGATTGAAAGATGAACTGAGGTCCACACTCCAGTCGGTGGCGGTAATGCACCTTAAAGTTGGTTACCAAGAAGAAGAAGAAGAAGAAGAAGAAGACTGAAGGAGGAGAGATCACTAGAAACTAACTAGGTTTCCCCTTTTATCTGTGGATTAATTGTCGGAGTAGAGACAATTTTACAAAGATCCACAAAAAAATGATGCATTTCAGGTAAAATAACAAGCCAATGTTTATATCCCTGGACAAATTAGCTAGCAACAGCAGGCTAGCTAGCTGAATGTCCATGAATGTTTAAATTTGAATGCACAGAGATACCGTGACAAGATCCTGAGGCCCATTGTCATGCCAGTCATCCGCCGTGCATGATAATGCACGGCCCCATGTCACAAGGATCTGTACAAAATTCCTGGAAGCTGGAAATGTCCCAGTTTTTCCATGGCCTGCATACTCACCAGACATGCAGCCAAAGTCTGATGAGAGCGGATACAAATTCATTGCTTTAACTAATTATGACAAATGTTAAGAAAATGTTGAGCAATGTAATAAAGTAATGCCTTTTCAAATAAGTTACGTTACACGTTATGTTGTCAGACAATTTGTTAGCTACGCTAGCCTTATGAACCGCATATCATTACAGCAGTTGCTTGTATCTACCGGTATGTTAGCAAGCCAACGTTTATTGACTTGATTATTCACGTCATTCTTAGCTTAGCTAAGCGGTATAGTCATTGTGCGTTCTCAATGTCTAGCTATGCTAACAAACTAGCAAGAAGTTGCATAGCAACAGCATCAACTTCCAGTAGACAAGCGAAACACTAGTACACTCAACTGAAAGGAAACTGTTTGTTTACAGTATACTAAAAGGAACTAATAGTATATAGTATTTAGTATATACTCATTTAGTATGTAGTATACAGTATGTTAGTATGGGTATTTGAACACAGCTGTAGTGTTTTGCGGACTATAGTATACTGTAGTATTTACTATAGTGTTTTGCAGATATTATTGTAGTGTACTATAGTACTATTGTAGTATTACTATTGTAAATAAAACTGTAGTATATACTATAATCATTACTGTAGTGTTTTTGCAGACTGTAGTATAGGCATCTGTAGTATTTACTGTTGTGTTTTTGCTGACATTACTGTAGTATACTGTAGTATTTACTATAATGTTTTAATTTTATTATCTTTGACATGGAAGTGGGGGCTTTCTCCTTGAGGAAACCTACTGGACAAATACTAAAAGAGCAAATTGTCCATAACCTCTAGGACTGCGGTCGGAATTGATAGTTCAGAGCTTCTGCTCTTTTCTAAAACCTGTAGGGAACACAATAAATGGTCTATACTTGGCATGTAGGTTTTCATTTATGGGTGGCACAAATTGGGATATGGGGAGGGGAATTGGCAGGGTATATACTAATTAAATACTGTAGTATTACTATAGTAAAACAACTTTTTTCAGACATTACTGTAGTGTTTTTGCGGACTGTAGTATACTGTAGTATTTACTGTAGTATTCTACAGTATACTACAACGTTCTATAGTAAGTACTACACATTATCGAGGGATACTACAGTGTGTAGTATAGTATACTACAGTTTACTACATAATTCTATAGTAAGTACTGTAGTATTTTATTGTAAACTGAAGTATTTGTTCATGTGGGTTGACATTATCACAACCAATCTTCTGTGAGCTGAGCGTCAAATCCCTGCCACACTTTGAGGCCCAGATGGTTGGACATAAACATCAAGTATGAAATGTAATAATCATAATAAATATGAGATTCTCTGTTTAGCAGATGTTTTTGTTCCAGAAAACAACTGACATCGCCCACAGCTTTTATTACGTATCCATTTGCACTGCAGAATATAGTTCCCAGGTTCAACTAGGTTAAGTGCCTATCTCAAGGGGTTTAGTGGCTTGATTATCCCACCTAACTACCTGCCTGGAACCAAGGCCATTCCCCAAACTGCTTCAGCAGACAGACAGACTGCTGTAATGTTTAAACTGTTCAGCATGGGAGGGAACAGTCTGTATGTTTATATGTTTCCATGCACTGAGACTTAGTTATGATTTATGGGCCCTTGTCCCCTACAATGTCGATGGGGAGGAGTAGTGATATGCGGTCTGGTCTGGTCTTGGGTTTAAACCTGCCCCAGCCATGTAGGTCTGTCTACCAAGATCAGGACTCTGATTCTGGCTCTCTCTTTCTTCCTGGCAGTGGGCCACAGCTTGTAAAATGAGTTGGATCACCACAAAGGAGAACAAAATGCATATGTGGATCGGTTTTATTAGTCTACAGTACATTTCATACTGAATTTGAAATGTACTGAAAGCAAGAGGGTGTTGCTGTAATTCCTTTCTTTGTGAGAGCATATTTTCATTGTTTTTTGGCTTTGTTGATGGGTGATACTGTAATGTAAACCTCTCATATAGAGTACACCGCTGTTATGGTATCGTTGGATACTATTGTCTCTTTCACTTTGCACTGTCAGTAGTTGGAAAGCAATCTCTTCAGTCTAGAGTGGATGTGGGAGTCAGATTGGCACTCCAACTCAACCTTAGCTATCCAATCCACTATGACAGCTTTATTCATACTTTGGTTTGCTATTCACGGCTTTACCAATACCAAAACACTGACATCATCACAGCGAGACCAAGATATATATATATTTTTTTAGTCATTTAGCAGACGCTCTTATCCAGAGCGACTTACAGGAGCAATTAGGGTTAAGTGCCTTGCTCAAGGGCACATCGACAGATTTTTAACCTAGTCGGCTCGGGGATTAGAACCAGCAACCTTTCGGTTACTGGCACAACATTCTTAACCACTAAGCTACCTGCCGCCCATCTTGGTAAAGACCAGGGGCCTTTCAAACACAGTACTAAACCCATAAGGGCCCTAGCCTGACAGAAACTTCCAGTTGCTAGGAGCTTCTGCTCCACCCAGCACCACAGCCCTGCAGCGGTACCTCAACAGCTAGCCTATAGGGCCTCCGAGAGCCTCTCAGCTGGTGGAGCCTCTTATCAACACAGGCCGCCCAGTGAAAGGGACTTAACAGCTATCAATTAGGGGCCAAACAAATGCAGAGTGATATTAATGGGTGTTCAATGGCAGAGCGTGAGAGGCCTCTCCATGTAGACTCAACGACTCCCCTCAGCCTCAGATGGCTCACAATGCCAACAGGGTGACAGTGTGTTGTTTAGCCTGATCCTGCTAAAACCCTGGGAACCCCAAGAGGAAGGGCCTTTTATCTGCATGGGGCCTCCTAGCTGACTCTCCTGCTGGGGTGGGATCTCTGTGTGGTGACTGTTCTGTCAAGTCAACCACTATGGTGTTGCACCTCAGTCGGTCTGGCCCTCTGGGGCTCAGACTGAGTGAAAGGATCTAGGTTAACCTCTTAAGGATCGGACCCTTTTTTTCAATTTTCGCCTAAAATGACAGACCCAAATCTAACTGCCTGTAGCTCAGGACCTGAAGCAAGGATATGCATATTCTTGATACCATTTGAAAAGAAACACTTTGAAGTTCGTGGAAATGTGAAATGAATGTAGGAGAATATAACATATTAGATCTGGTAAAAGATAATACAAACAAAATAACATGCGTTTAAAAAAAAAAAAAATTTCATCATCTTTGAAATGCAAGAGAAAGGCCACAATATAATTTGCAGTTTAGGCACAATTTAGATTTTGGCCACTAGATGGAAGCAGTGTGTGTGCAAAGTTGCAGATTGATCCAGTGAAGCATTGCAATACTGGACTATTTTGTATCAAGTCTGCCCAAATGTGCCGAATTGGTAAATTGATACATTTTCAAGTACATACAGTGCCTTGCAAAAGTATTAAACCCCCTTGGTGTTTTTCCTATTTTGTTGCATTACAACCTGTAGTTTAAATAGATTTTTTTTTGGATTTCATGTAATGGACATACACAAAATAGTCAAAATTGGTGAAGTGAAATGAAAAAAATAACTTAGTTTCAGAAAATTCTAAAAAATAAATAACGGAAAGGTGGTGCGTGCATATGTATTCACCCCCTTTGCTATGAAGCCCCTAAATAAGATCTGGTGCAACCAATTTCCTTCAGAAGTCACATAATTAGTTAAATAAAGTCCACTTGTGTGCAATCTAAGTGTCACATGATCTCAGTATATATACACCTGTTCTGAAAGGCCCCAGAGTCTGCAACACCACTAAGCAAGGGGCTCCACCAAGCAAGCGGCACCATGAAGACCAAGGAGCTCTCCAAACAGGTCAGGGACAAAGTTATGGAGAAGTACAGATCAGGGTTGGGTTCTAAAAAAATATACGAAACTTTTAACATCCAACGGAGCACCATTAAATCCATTATTAAAAAATTGAAAGAATATGGCACCACAACAAACCTGCCAAGAGAGGGCCACCCACCAAAACTCACGGACCAGGCAAGGAGGGCATTAATCAGAGAGGCAACAAAGAGACAAAAGATAACCCTGAAGGAGCTGTAAAGCTCCACAGCGGAGATTGGAGTATCTGTCCATAGGACCACTTTAAGCCGTACACTCCACAGAGCTGGGCTTTATGGAAGAGTGGCCAGAAAAAAGCCATTGCTTAAAGAAAAAAATAAGCAAATAAGTTTGGTGTTCGCCAAAAGGCATGTGGGAGACTCCCCAAATATATGGAAGAAGGTACTCTGGTCAGATGAGACTAAAATTTAGCTTTTTGGCCATCAAGGAAAACGCTATGTCTGGCGCAAACCCAACACCTCTCATCACCCCAAGAACACCATCCCCACAGTGAAGCATGGTGGTGGCAACATCATGCTGTGGGGATGTTTTCAATCGGCAGGGACTGGGAGACTGGTCAGAATTGAAGGAATGATGGAAGGCACTAAATACAGGGAAATTCTTGAGGGAAACCTGTTTCACTCTTCCAGAGATTTGAGACTGGGACGGAGGTTCACCTTCCAGCAGGACAATGACCCTAAGCATACTGCTAAATCAACACTCGAGTGGTTTAAGGGGAAACATTTAAATGTCTTGGAATGGCCTAGTCAAAGCCCAGACCTCAATCCAACTGAGAATCTGTGGTATGACTTAAAGATTGCTGTACACCAGCGGAACCCATCCAACTTGAAGGAGCTGGAGCAGTTTTGCTTTGAAGAATGGGCAAAACTCCCAGTGGCTAGATGTGCCAAGCTTATAGAGACATACCCCAAGAGACTTGCAGCTGTAATTGCTGTAAAAGGTGGCTCTACAAAGTATTGACTTTGGGGGTTGAAAAGTTATGCACGCTCAAGTTTTCTGTTATTTTAGTCATATTTCTTGTTTGTTTCACAATAAAAAATATGTTGCATCTTGAAAGTGGTAGGCATGTTGTGTAAATCAAATGTTACAAACCCCCAAAAAATCAATTTAAATTCCAGGTTGTAAGGCAACAAAATAGGAAAAATGCCAAGGGGGGTGAATACTTTCGCAAGACACTGTAACTATAGAGAACATACATTTTGTATTACCATATCATTTTTGTAAGTTTACACACTCCCAGGAATGTCATACATGATGGATCATTAGCTTATACACTAACTTTCACACATCTAGATGGCCCGGGCGGGGTGGGTGTGGAGCCAGAGACAGCAGGGGTTCAAACTGTAAAGTTCCTACATTCCTACAAGTTCCTACATTTGAATATAAAAATTTATTTTATCAAACAAAACTATGCTACATTTTATCTCTGGGACCCTAAGGATGACATATCAGAGCAAGATTACTGAATGTAAGTACATTATTTACCTTCAGAGGTAAATGTATCAAACCAGTTACTGTGATAAGTTTTGTTGTTGTGCACTCTCCTCAAACAATAGCATGGTATTTTTTCACTGTAATAGCTACTGTAAATTGGACATTGCAGTTAGATTAACAAGAATGTAAGCTTTCTTCCCATATAAGACATGTCTATGTCCTGGAAAGTTTGCTGTTACTTACAACAGTCATGCTAATCACGTTAGCGCACGTTAGCTCAACCGTCCTGTATACGGGACACCGATCCCGTAGAGGTTAATGTTCTGAATGATGTGGAGAACGTTCAATTAACCATGTCTGAATTTTTGGAAGAAAACTAACGTGAAATACTGTGTCTTAATTCCAGTCCAAATCTATAGATACATTTTTCATTGATGTATCTCCTCACTTTTCACTTGAGTTGTTAAGAAACAAATACAATACTGTTGTAGTATGTACTATACAAATATGTTTTCCAAATTACAGCCAGGTACAGAAAAAATCTTGGTTGGCTTCATACTGTTCCTCCTCAACCCGCCACACACACAGTTATTCAACAGACTAGAGGAGCCAAGCTGCATTGTGCCGGAGCACAGAGTTTATTTTAAGAGTTCAGTTTTTCCACGTCTTTCCTCACCTCTGAACTGAATGGGTCGTCCAGATGTAGCTAGCTAGTGGGGCCGAGGCGAAGGGGACCGTGGTCCTGGAGAATTCTGCTGCCTCAGCGCTCCCTGGTCCAGCTGGCTCAGCGGCCAGGCCATGCAGGGTAGGAGTCATTGGTTCCAGCTGCGCTTCCATTTATGGGATGGTTGGACAAATAAATCATGGGATTAGATAGGAGAGGAGAGGAGAGACTTGGTGAAGGAGAGATTCTGTTTTCACTGCACCAACCAAGGCCTCCTGAACAGAAGAGCACACTGACTGAGAGAGCTCTGTAATGGGTCAGTTACTCCAAGGTCCTTTAACTGATTTTATTGTATTAAGAAAATAGAGATTCTCTTCAGGATATATCCTGCATTCTTGGTCATGCTAGCAGCATTTATTTACTTAATTTGTGTAATGCCAGGCAAAATTGTGAAGATGAAATGTTTTCCAAGCAAGTTATATTAGGGAGGAGGCATGTAATTGTCTTATTATGAAATGCAACCTACCATCAAACAAAGTTATCTTTATCTCTTGCCACTTATCAATTTAAGGTTGTTGCTATGCTATCTGGGATCCTTGGGATGTCCCTGCCCTAACCTTAACCCTAACCTTAGCCCTAACCCTTACCTTAACGATTTTAAATTTAAACTTCAATGTGGTAGGGACATCCCAAGGAACCGAGGTATCGAGGACCCTCAATTTTATGTCATCTGTACAAGGAAGGAAATGGGTGAATATCTAAATCTCTCTTAGCTTAAGCCAGGTCCAGCTGCATTAGCAAAAGCAATGTTAACCTCTTGATGGCTTTGTTGTAGAATATTTGACAGTTTAAATATATTTTGTAGTGTTTTTAGCCTCTACGGATGTGTAAGAAAATCAACCCTATTAAGAGAAGTGTATTGTGAGTCTTTTCAGTAAGTGTATTGTTGGACATAATACCCATGCACACACACACATAAGCAAATTCAATTGATTAATGTTTTTGTCTGAGTGAGGGCCCTTTCAACAAGGCCATTGGTCTGCTGGTCCTGCCCTCAGTAAACACCAGAGACTTTGATAGAAAAAAAAAAACATGAGATACTAGAGCCTGCCACTGCTGTCACTGGCCAGACAGGTAGCTACAAACGCTCTACAAATTCCCCAGTTTATATGGCTGTAGCAGATTGTGATTTGGTGAGGTCTCTCCATGGCTACTAGTATTTTTCCTTAAGGCGAGATATCCCCTTAATGTGATCGTTTAATGGCAAATGAATAACCATAACACATCCATGGCAGACGTGTGTGCCATTGATCTGTCTGGAGTCAGTCAGCCCCCCCCCCCCTCCTCCTCCTGTCCTCTCATCCCCCTCTTCTCTCCTCGGCCTGCTGCAGCGTCAGCCACTCTCCCCCATCGATATGCTCTTGCCCCTTGACCCTTGGGACAGATCAATGGTATTGATCGAGAAGGGTAGGGGCAACGGCAGGGTCCGCTGACTGGTCCCACCAGCCCGCCCGCCTCGACTGCCAGTCAGCTAGTGTGACAAGACATGATCGTCATTAATGTCCCGTTGGCTGGCTGGCTGGCTGATGAGAGGAGGGAAAGGCTAGGGAGGCGCTGTGCATCATATTATTCTCAATCTCTGGTTCCCTCGCCCCCCACTGTGCTACTCACATTCCCTGTTCGCCACCACTGGTGCCGTCTGCCTGCCTACCTGCCTGCCTGCCTGCCTGCCTGCCTGCCTGCCTGTCTGTCTGTCTGTCTGTCTGTCTGTCTGTCTGTCTGTCTGTCTCTGTCTGTCTGTATATATGCTAGGCGTCCTTTGTTTGGATACCTGTGTGATTGACGCGCGTCGTAAGATACCGTTATCTGATTTCAGGTTTATCGTAAAATGGGTGGTGTATTAGCTTTTGGATAGTGCATAATGGTCACTGCCTTCCACTGCAAGTTATTTTTTGGGTTCTTTGAGACATAGAACAGTCTGGTTATTTCTGTGGTGTAAATAATTGTACTCCTGTCATGACGACGTTGTCTTTTATATCAGTGCTGCATCATAGAGGCTTGAGGAGATGCATTTACTGTACCAGCCTGCTACTCACATTCCTCCATCCTTTAGATTTTTACTGTAACTTATTAAAGACAACCCATTCATGTTTATAACATTATACACATTATTCCTCAGCCAGTCAAAAAACGACCAACCGTGATATTCCAAGATTCGCTACTCAGTCTTTAAAAATGGATAGGAGATGGGGAGGAGGGGGAAGGAGAGGAGGGTCAATGCGTGATGTCTAGCCGTGTGTGTGTTGGAGGGGGGTTAGCTCTTCGCTGATTGGAGCGTCTCAGGGAGCAAGGTGGTGTGTGTGTGTGTGTGTTGCGAGGCGGGGCAGCGGTAGCTCCAGACGTTGCAGTGACACGGCTGTAATGAAGCTGATTGATCACCAGTCCTGCTGTAGACTCCCTCCTCTCTCCCCCTCTCCCTCCCTCCCCTTATTTTCTCTCCCCTCTCTCATACACCCCTACCCCCAGCATCACCATCACCAGGCCTGCTATAACCTTTACCCACTCCCATATAGACTTCAACCTGGCCACGGTAGTGAAGTTGGCTACAGGAGGAAGATAATGTAATATAACACTTTTTTTTTAAACTGTTGACGTTCTTGGTCTTGACCTTGTTCTGAGCTAAAATACGGATGCCTGTGTGTGGAGCGCCAGAGTGATTTTTCGGAAGGATCTCTGCATTGCAGCAAAGCCATGACGTGGGGTTTTCGCAGTTTTGAATGAAAGCAAATAATCAATCAATGATAATATTTGCAGGCCCCCTTTACCCTCTTTGTCGTACAGGGTCGCAACCCTAATCCTCTAGGGGGTTGAAGTTGATAGGTCGAGGGCTCTGAGATTAGGACGAGCCGCCAAGGGCAGATCTTATTCAGATAGAGAAAAAAAACACGTTGTCTGTTCCTTTGTTTTGCTCTGTCTTATGACTTCGTTCCATTTGCTGTGTCTCGTATCATTTTAGTGTTTTGGATGGGGAGGACAGTGAAGCTTGAACGCTGTTGGAGTGTGCCGGACAAAGACGTACAGATAGCCTATGTGAGACTATACGTCTCTAACTGATCAGTATTCAGCAGGGAGTCTACAGTATGATGGAATGGTTTTGCTAAAGGTCCTTCTTTATTAACTGCAGCACTGTAGTATGGATGTGGTGCAGAGTCTTAAGGGCATAGCTAGACAGGCTTCTAGAAAGAGAGAAACAGATAGAATGCTTCAGTTTAGGTTTAGCCACTTGTGTCTGAAACCTGTCCAAGCAGAGAATCTCACAAACTATCTTGTCCTGTGATTTCTGTGATTTTTCTCTGCTTGTGTGTCATTCAGCATCTCTATACGTGTATGATGTTAATTGAATATCGATTGAATATTTTTATAAAGCTATTATGCTATTCTTTGTCTGGTCTGACTGATGAAATACAGTCCTGTCAGACTGTCATCTGTCTGTGTGCACGCTTCAGCGCTTAGGTCATAATATTGTGACAGTGTCAGTTTTCAGTGTTGGGTGATCCTGTCATTGTCTGTCGGTGTCTGTATCTTGTGTGTTGGGGGACTGTCACAATGTCTGTCGGTGTCTTTGGTCTGTTGTCTGTGTCAATTTGTCTGTGTACTACTGTAATTTTTTGATTGACAGACTTCTCTTTGTTGTGTCTGGTTGTTCTTCATGTTTTGTCGATGACTGTGTCTGAGTTTTGTGTTTACATGGCTGTGATGCCGTCCGTACTCTGTGTTATATGTCAGTATGCCTTGTGTTGTGTGTCAGTGTCTGTTGTGTGACCGCATGAGCCACTGTAGAGCTTCCTGCTCCTTAGCCAACCAGCCAGGCGTTGGAATTGATCATCAGCACAGGTGGAACGTGTGCACCAGCAGAGGTTGTATGGGAGTGAGAGAGAGAGGGAGGGCTATAGCTGCAGACTCCCGCTGCCGTAGCGTAGTACCACACTCTGGGCGAGTGAGCAGCCACAGACAGGAGTCACAGACAGCCAGACAAGCAGACAGGTAGAGACATGGGGAGGAGGGGAGGGGTTGATGGGAAAGCATGTGGGCAGTGTTTTGGGAGACAAAATGTTTTGGCATCACCATTTTCTCGTGATGGCCCTGTTGTCACCGTGGTGTTGGTGTTGGACCTACGTGGGAAAAAACAGGGTAGGTAACAGTGTCACGACGCGGCTGAAGTCCTGGAGCCTAAGAGGGGGTGATGAGATGGAGCTGATGATGCAAGTGGTGAGGGAGGGGGCGGAGGAGGGGGAGAAGGGGGAGGAGAGGTGTCCCACCTCACTGACCTGCGTCTGGCTCAGCCACCCTGGACTCCTCAGCATCTCCCTTTCTGCTTTTATTTAATTTTTTCCCTGCTCCTTTTTCTCTCCTTTTTCTTCCTCATCTCCCGCTTAAAGATAGATGACAGAGGCGTAGTCGGCACAGACACAGAGGAGTGTGTGAAGCGTGAGGCGATAGAAAGAACACGCGTTTCCAGAAGCCTCTGCTTTGCTCGGCGTTCCCCTGAGAAAGGCATCTATCTAACTATTAGTGGGAGGAGTTGGGAGAGGGGGAAGGGTTGAGTGTTTAGGGTGTAGGGTGTAGGGTGTAGGGTGCAGAAGGGGTGAAAATGACATGAAAATGTTTTGTCTACGGTGCTTTGCTAAGATTCATGACAGGGCAGTTTGGTTTCTTTCATGGCAATATGATTGTGTGGCTCTGGTTACCACCGCCTGTGTCTGTACTCTGTGTGTGTCTGAACTCTGTATTTGTGATGAGAGGAAAGCTTTGTGACTGAATGTGGCTTCCTGCTCGGCTCTGTGGTGGTGACAACTTATTTCTGTACCGTGCAGAGCTCGCGACCATGGCAGTGGGGCGAGGGGGATTGGGTGTAAGCGGGGGGGAGACTGTTAGCAGTAGAGAAAGCAGTGTGGAGGGGGGTTGCAGTTGGAGGCGTGAAGTGGGGGGAGCACTAGTTCTGGAGGATGCTCTGCTCTGTGTGAGCTAGCTCTGCACAGGAGACAACTCCTGTTTCTTTTGTTATTATCTTACCCTGGTTAGTATCGCTTTTTTACCTGCCACTTCTGCAAAGCTGGTCAGTCAAGAGAGTGGCGGCATCACGTAATGATACATTTTCTTATTATTTCATTTATGACTGAGGCTATCCGGGGGGGGGGGGGGGGGTAGAGTCTCCGGTCACCCCCGTAATGGAAGCATTCAGACTGGGGCCATCAGGTGGTCAGCTCTCCTCCCTGGCGGTGGCTGTGGTGGTCAGCAGCGGTCAGTGCAGGCGAAGGGTCGGAAGGTCCGGTGCAGTGGCCAGCACTGTGGCCATCGATCCCAAGGGGGAGAGGGAGATGTAGACTGATGATCCGCCTGCATGTCGACGCTCAGAGGACAAAGAGGCGAGGCTGGCTGCCTGGCTGGGGGGCTTTCCTCTGCCAGCACAAAGGCTAGTTAGCGCAGAGCAGGGAGTGCTGGCTCGCCTGTCTGAGGCTGGCTCTGCGCTGCGACGTGGAAAATGTAACTCTGATCGTCTCCAGCTAACCTTATTCCTCTCTTCGACCTCTCTCATATCTCCTTCTTCTTCATTTTGTCTCTGCAATTATTGTCTTGTTGCTGTGGTGTTACAGTTTACTGTGTTTGTGGCGTTTGTGTGTCCTGGTAGGTCTGTCTATGCCTGTCTTTGTGTGTGGAGAGTTCAGCTTCTCTTTAACTTGAGCTCTCTGAAATGAAGGGATAAGTTATCTGCAGTGAAGGAGGGGAAAAGTTTTTTTTTCTGCTGTTCTTCCACAGCAGGCGACTGTTGTTTGACGAAGCCTTTCGGCACATTACCCAAGCGGTCAGAACGGACCGGACACTGGCCAGACAGACATGCGGAGGTGGTTTTGGGGCAGGAGGGAGAGGGAGGCACCTAGGGGTGGTGGTAGTGAGAGAAGGGTGCCATGCTGCTCACACCCCTGTCCGACTGACTGACTGTGTGCTGCTCCTCAGTGCCAGGACCCTGTTGTACTTCTCCTGCTCCCTGAGACCCTAACTTGTGAGCTCTCTTCATGAAAAATCACGGGTTAGGCTCTTGGGACGCTGGCGGAGGGCACGAGCGACTACAGTAGCAACCCAATGTGCCTGCCAAGGGTGGAGTCGAGATGGAACAGCTGCTGACATCAATGTTACACACATCAGGACGTATGGGGAAAGGAAGGAAGGGGAAGACAGAGAGAGAAAAGGGGGATGAGGAAGGGGGACCGAAAGAGAGCATTGTTGGTAGTGAAATTAAAACGCAGGTTTCTTTCTTGATGAGCTTTACTATCGATTAAGCCCTCACTCACATCCATATGTGTTCAATGTATGATCGTCCTTACAGTGGGTCCTCATTTAGCAGTTGCGTCATATCGCGGTACACTGTGCGGTATGCCGCGGTATGCCACGGTACGGCACATTACAGTGCGTGACGTCATAGTATTTTACTGTCAGCCACTGTTGCCATTAATGCTTGTGCGAACCACCAGAGGGCATCTTTGAGCACACCTACTCCAGCCTGGTGGGCCTACAGTAAGACTACAAAATATAGCCATGTTGTAGACAGTTTTATGAGTTTAACCTTCTGAATGAATGATTATATTGAAGATTTTTTTTCTTTCTGTTTTTTGTTTGTCTACTGTAATGTAGCCTACATTTTATTATCTTAAGTGATTGTCAGTCGCTCCCCTTTCATCGAACCTAATGTGACAAAATATAATTTAGTGACAAAACTGCATAACGGTATTCGCTTTATGAAAACTAGCCACTGCACATGACGTGGGGTAAAATAGGCTACTTGTTATTGGAGAGGAGAAGGACGCAACGGGAAAGAGTGATAGCCCCTAGTCTATATAAAGTGAGTTTCTGAAACACATAGTCGTTCTTTGCTGATGCGAAGAAGAAACTAAATGAAAGAGAGTCCAGGGAGGAAAAAAACAACAGGCAAGTCATCTGTATGGGCCTCATTTATGCACATTGTGGATACGGAGCAGAAAAAGGGCACCCATATTTTCAAAACCTGAGCTATTTAATTTATTTGTTATATTTATGAAATTACTAGTTTATTTAGGCTATAAATGTCCTGGTACCTGGTCAAGTTAATGACGCCATTAACCTTAACAAGGGCCCCAGGACCACCATATTTTACCGTCGGTGTATGAAGTACTTTTCTGCATATGCTTCTGTTTTTCAACGCCAAAGAGCTTGGCCAAAGAGCTCTATTTTCATGTCATCTGATGGTCAGATGACATTAAAATAGATCCCTTTGGCCAAGCACACCAGTGGTGGGTTTGGCGTTGAAAACAGAAGCATATGAAGAAAAGTACCTTATACCTACAGTAAAATATGGTGGTGCATCTTTGTTATGGGGCTATTTTGCTTCCACTGGTCCTGTTGGCCCTTGTTAAGGTCAATGGCATCATGAACCTTACCAAGTACCAGGAAATTTTTGCCAAAAACCTGGTTGCCTCTGACAGATATTCCAGCAAGACAAAAGAAAACAAGCACACATCAAAATCCATAAAGAAATGGTTAATTGACCACAAAATCAACATTTTGCAATGGCCATCTCAGTCTCCGGACTTGAACCCCATTGAAAACCTGTGGAGGGCCGTCCATAAGCGCAGATGAAGGATATCAAGGATCTGGAAAGATGATGATCTAAGATCCCTCCCAATGTGTTCTCCAATCTCATAGCGTTTTAGCAGAAGGTATCTTTTTGAAATGTATTTTATTATTTGTTAAACAAAATCTCTTTCTCCGAGCAATTGTATTAGTATAAAAATAAACTGTTTTTATGAATTACTGTGTTTGCACTATAAATTATACACTATATGGAATTATAATACACATTTGTTCAGCACAGAAACATTGTTTACCCATATAAACAGTTTACCATATGGTTTTCTAAATTGGTTTTATTTATTTACATACATTATACGTAAAGATCTACAAGATTATTATGGCAACTAGGTGATGTTCAAGCAGTTTATCTATATATTATAATAAAGATAAAATAAATGAACCATTTTACATTGCATAGTTGATGAATTTCTAGCCCTCACATATTTCAGTCATGTTTCATACATGTGTAAAGGCTTTTAAACAACCTTATTCCATGTCAAATTATCGACTTCCTTGAAATAAAGGAAAGGCTCCAAGTTTCTCAGGAATTCATCTTAATTCAGGGAGATGGAGAAGATTTCAGATAGGATGTAAAATGAAAACACATATGATTTGTCGCTATACAAAATCAAAGTTAACTTTTGACCAAGACAATACAATTACAAACTCATATAAATTCCCCCTGGTCCTTAACACTGATCTCACTGTTAGAGCGGTGTGAATTCATTCACCATCACAGCTGACCTAATTTTGTAACTTTCTGCTTTTCCCGAGGCAGCTTGCTTTTATAAAAAAACTAATTTCTGCTAAATTACCCACATTAGAAATGCAGTTTCAAAACAATTTATTTTCTCTCTATAACCCCCTCTCTCTCTCTCTCTTTCTCTCAGTCTCTCGCTCTCTCACTAATTATGTTTCTTTCCCTATCTACTCCCCGTTTGGTTTTTATAGGGAACAATGCTGATGCCAACTAATCAGTCTGTGTCTGTGCCACAGAGCCCCCAGCAACAGCTAAAGGAGTGAGTGCCATGCCGCCATGAATACCAAGCAGCCAGGCCGAGCAGTCAGACACGGCGTAGCGAATGCAGTGCTGGTGCCCACAAAACAGCCAGACAGTTTTATTAGGATGTGTCTGACACGCAGCGAAGCCTGGCAGGCAGGGAGGCATGCAGGGAGGCAGCTAGCAGTCGCAGGAAACCCACTGACTCAGTGCTAGGCTGCTAGCTCCCCCAACACTAACAAAACAGACTGGCTGCCCTGCTCTTCTCAGCCCATATCCTCATCTGAAGGAGCCAATAAATATTACACAGTCCAATCATCTCAGCAACCCTCAGGGCTTTAGCCTCTAACACTGTCCAATAGGGAATAGCCTAGCCCTAGACAAACTTTGTGAAATTCCAAACTATTTTACAATGGTGCAAACTGGTGCAAATTAGATGGATTTATTTAGCACTGAAATGCAGTACAGTAGCCTCAAAGGCTGAAAATACTGTACTACAGCATGGAGAGAATCCAAAATAGTGTAAAAGAGAATTCTGGATACGACTTTTGTTTATCTCTTGGCTAAAGGTTGAGAATTATATATTTGGTCTTCCTCCATCGTCTTCCTCTGTTTAGTGGATTCTACAACATCAAATGAGAACGAGGGATAGTGATAGCATTTAAGACAGACACATTGAAATAAATGAATAGCTCAAACACTGCAGGTTTCTGAGATGTAGTGTAAAATCCCTGTAAATTTAGACAATTCACAATTCAAACAATGAACTCTCCCTCCCTCTTCTGTTCTCGTTTTGATATGTTGAAGGTTGATGACCTCTGATGGAGAAGTGTTTCTTTACTCCGCAAAAAGAAAATGAATAAAGAAAACAAAACATTGAAAATGAGCAGGGAAAAACTATCAGTGCCGACCAATAAGAAACCACCTCCTATCTTGTGGCACTTTATTTGTATCATTAGACATCTGCAATTGTTTTCTCATAATTCTTTCAATTATTTCTGGCAAAAAATTCAGAGGTATCCTAATTTATTAATTTGAAGCAAATATAGACAGAAGGTACAGTAGGACAGATGACATTACTTCAGACCTCTTGTCTGAAGCTGGTTTTGACTTTATATAATGAGATTATATCTTGAACCAGTGTGGAGGTGGGTCCTCAAGTTAAAGAGACAAACATACTGTCTTGTCATTTCTGCCAACAGCAGTTCTACATTTCATTATTATGTCATGTATCAAAATCCCCTCTTACCATTTTGCCAAATAGATCAATGGTTCCCAACCAGGGGTACTAGGACCCCTGGGGGTACTTGGCCTATCCACAGGGGGTACTTGAGAAGACTTAGGTCATCACTAGTTACCACAGTCACAGCCACAATCATAGTTATGTCTAAATCCTGCCTATTTCTACAATTTATCTTCTTCAAATCTGATTTTAAACCTAAACCTAACCTTAACCACACTGCTAACCGTATGCCTAACCCTAACCTTAACCACACTGCTAACCGTATGCCTAACCCTAACCTTAACCACACTGCTAACCGTATGCCTAACCCTAACCTTAACCACACTGCTAACATATGCCTAACCCTAACCTTAACCACACTGCTAACCGTATGCCTAACCCTAACCTTAACCAGACTGCTAACCGTATGCCTAACCCTAACCTTAACCACACTGCTAACCGTATGCCTAACCCTAACCTTAACCACACTGCTAACCGTATGCCTAACCCTAACCTTAAATTAAGACCAAAAAGCTCAAATAAAATAAAAATCATGCATTTGTTACGATATAGCCAATTTTGACTATGTGGCTGTGGTAACTAGTGACAACCGAAGAGTCATGAGGCCATAGGCTAACTGGTAAATTGCACATGAGGGTGTACTTCCGGGGTACTCCAGGCAGAGCAAAATTCAGTTGGTGGAATAGTAACCGAAAAAGGTTGGAACCACTGATATAGAGTAATTAAACCATTTCAAGCTTTGGTAATAAGGATTGGAATTGGACATATTATTAGGATAAATATTAGTGCAATCAGACATTTAGGAAGAGGCCTGGATAGTGTAGTTTAACAGAAAGGAGATCAAATATGCCTCTGACACAATAAATGTATTCAGTGAAATGCCAACCATCTATCCATTTCTATTTCCATTTAACAACAAGTGTGACATTTAGTACAGCATTCAGATTCTGTGGCTCAGCAAAAATGTGTGATATACTGCAAACCACATTTATCAAGGCATTTCTTACATAAATATCTTTCAATATGTAGTTCCATGTTCTCTGTTAGTCATCAGTTTCTTGCAGGAGAAAAGATTGATTCCATCCCTGACCAGCCGTGGATAAATCCTGGTTCCATATTATTCTAGATTAAAGTGTGTTCGCCGACGGACCCGGGATGTGTGAAGAAAAAGATTGCATTCTATTCTAAAGAGGGCACATTTCGATTGGACAGAGTTGACACAGAAATCAGATGGATTTTAAAGGAATTATCGTCTTGTTTTCTACCATTGATTGTCAGGCATTGTCGTGCCTTGTCGAGCTGCAGCTCAGCGGATCTCTTATCTCAGGTAGATGGGGGGGGGGGGGGGGGGGGCAGCAGGTGTGTGTGATAGCATGGTGAGTAGGGGCGGAGTGGGAGATGGGGGGTGGGGGGGACAGACCGCTGAGGCACGGGCGAGGCGGGGGGGTGGGTGGTGGGTAGTGGGCTGACTATGTCTGAGTTTCCAGACACTGCGGCAGGAGGCCAGCCAGTCACCTGAACACACACGAAATCACACAAATGACACCTCCTCGCACACACCCCGGTGTTCGTCCCCCTCAAAGCAAATGTAATTTTCTGTTTTAATCCATTTGGGGAGAATGTAGTGCTCAAGACAATATACCGTTTAGCACTTTAGACAATACAACCATAATCAACGGCACAAAAACACAAAGGGACAAGTTTTCCCTTTTATGCTCAGGCCAGCAGTGGCCAGGCATAAAGTTAATTACAGTTAAGTTGAACAGTGGAGGGTGAACACACTATTGAAAGGACAGTATCTACCTCCGGCTGCACTGAGACATCGTTTTAACCACAGGCATAGTGATGGAATATAGAGACACTGATGTCTGGACGGTGGTATTGAATATATGGCTATTGTTCACTAAAATACCCTGTGAGGGCCAAGTGGCCCAGTGACCTTAGCATCTCCACTGGCACTTTAAGTTTGCCTGAGTGTGTGTGAGCGTGCGTGTGTCCGTGTGTGCATGTGTGAGTGCATGTCTATGTGCATGTATCACGTGTGCATTCTATCTATGTAAGTGCGGCCCATGATGGTGTTCTAGCTGGATACTACCCTCCCCCCTCCATTTCCTCCCTCCTCCCCACATCCACGGTTACCTCCCCGCCTCTCACTTCGTCAGGGGTGTTGCCACGGAAACACGGTATCTGGCTGCAGGCTTGCTGGAGTTATTGAACTGCAACTGGCTGGGATAATTAGACTCTGGGACTTGAATGTGACCTACAGCTGGCTTGGCGGTGTCGCCACAGACAAATGCTTTTAACCCATTGGTTGGTTGGCCACCAGACACTTGGACCAATTAATGAATGTACCTTTTACCCGGCAAGGACATGGCCAATAAAGAGATTGTAGACTTAGTCCCAGAGATACTGCACAGAGACCTGCACAAACACACATTCATACACACGCACACACACACACACACACACTCAAATCCTGCATACTGGCTTCCTTTGTGTCACTGCAAAGAAATCATGACAGAGGGAATTCCTTGTGTTTCCTCGAGTGCACTGCACTGCCCAACCCATGCACAGGTGGTCACATGGACACACAATCTGTTTATTCATATTTCACACACTGAATGGTTATGATGTGAATTACTCTGCCTGAATGTTTGTGTGACTCAGATATATGAATCAGATATATGAATCAGATATATGACTCCAAAAACTGTTTGTCCTCCAGTCATTGTTAACATGGTTAACATACTTTATTCCTGGTTTTCCTTCTCTCACTAATTACTGTCATTATCCTTTCTTGTTTAGGTACCGTGGAGACCCCCCCTCTCTTTCTCTCTGTGTGTCTGCTCACTCACAGGTAAGACCAAATCACAATCACTGTAACACTGAGGTCTGACAAGAATAAGGACACTATTTACTCCATTAACATCTCAAACCTTACCCTCAGTGTCTCTGTATTATTCTTTTACATTTGGAGACATTAGTCTCTGTGTTTTAATTATACTTTCCTCCTATTTTGGTCCACATGGCGCATTGTCTCGCCACGAGTCAGTAGAAATGTCAGGCGTTTTGGCTGCTGCTCTGCCAGACAGACAGACAGCCTGGAGCTGGGTAATTAGCCAGAGTCGTTTGGGGCTAGCTGCTCTGCAGATCTAGATGCCCACTGTGCACAGGGAGACACCAGACAACCTTTTAGTCTGCACCGTCCCACTGCAGTCACTTAAAACACTGATTTATGTCCCCCCTCTCTGCCTCTATCTCCCTCTCTCTTTTTTCTCTTTTCTCTTTTTCTATCTACCCCTCTTTCCCTCTCACTCTTTATTTCTCTCCCTCTCTTTCTCTCGCTCTCCCTCTGTCTCTGTTTCCCCAGAGCGAAGAGAAGGAGGTAGCCAAGGTGTAGGGGAGGGGGTGGCTGAAGGGAGGCGTTCCTCAGACGGAGCAGAGCAGAGCGCTCTCTTCTCCTCTCCCCTTGTCATTGGTATGCAGTGGCCGTTCCCCAGGCGACAGGGCCACTGGGTTCGGGCTGAGCTGACTGCCGGAGGAGCATCAGCAGCAACACAGAGGAGAGGAGGACAGCAGGTAAGGGTAATGAGAACAGGCAGAGAAAGGGAGGATAGAGAGGAGGAGGGAAGAGGAGGACAAGAGAAAGGAGGGCAAGCTAGATGTCCCAAGGGGTGAGGCACCGCCTGACCCTTCGCACGCCGTACACTGTCCAGACACTAACACACACACACACACCTACAATCTTAGAAAAAAGAGTTCCAAAAGGGTTCTTTGACTGTCCCCGTAGGAAAACCCTTTTTGGTTCCAGGTAGAACCCTTTTTAGTTCAATGTAGAACCCTCTGTGGAAAGGGTTCTACATGCACTGTCAACTGTGGGACATTATATAGACAGGTGTGTGCCTTTTCAAATCATGTCCAATCAATAGAATTTACCACAGGTGGACTCCAATCAAGTTGTAGAAACATCTCAAGGATAATCAATGGAAATAGGATGCACCTGATCTCAATTTCGAGTCTCATGGCAAAGGGTCTGAATACTTATGTAAATAAGGTATGTGTTTTTTATTTTTAATAAATTTGCAAACATTTCTAAAAACCTGTTTTTGCTTTGTCATTATGGGGTATTGTGTTTAGATTGATGAGTTACATTTTTCATTTGATCAATTTTAGAATAAGGCTGTAACGTAACAAAATGTTGAAAAAGTCAAGGGGTCTGAATACTTTCCGAATGCACTGTATATGTATTAAAGGTCCAATGCAGTTGTTTTATTCTCAACATCAAATCATTTCTGGGTAACAATTAAGTACCTTACTATGATTGTTTCTTTAATTAAAATGGTCAAAAAGAAACAAAAATAGCATCTTAGCAAAGAGCACTGGGCCTAAACACCCGACCAGATACATTATGTCAAGCGCACTTCATGTATCCAAAAAGCAAAAACAAGTGTATTTTTTCTCACAAACACACAAGCGGAGTTTGGGTAATGTTTGGTACTTTTGCCTTTTGCTTTGTAAGAGCCTTTATGACTATATAGTGATAATGTAATGTTTCTTCAGATATGCATGTTAAATCATGAGCTTTACAGCATATGATTTCCTCCAATATTTTGTATTTGATTATGTTATTACATAAAACATATTTGTTTCATATAAATGTTTTAAATTTTTTAGAATATTGTTGTAAAGAAAGCAAATGATGGAATGCAAATAGTGTAAAATGTCATTGCAAATTGCGTGAAAATAAACATATTAATTTTACACATTTGTCTGTGTCTTTTGTTAATTCGAGGGATCCCTATAGCCTACTGTATAATTGCAACCCTGGTGATATGTACTGAACAAAAATATAAACACAACATGCAAAAATTTCAGCGATTTTGCTGAATTACAGTTCATATAAGGAAATAAAATAAAATGTTATTTGTCACATTCGCCGAATACAACAGGTAGACCTTACCATGAAATGCTAACTTACAAGCCCTTAACCAACAATGCAGTTCAAGAAATAGAGTTCAGAAAATATTTACTAAATAAACTAAAGTAAAAAATACAATAAAAAGTAACACAATAAAATAACAATAACGAGGCTATACAGGGGGTACCGGTACCAAGTCAATGTGCGGGGGTACAGGTTAGTCGAGGTAATTTGTACATGTAGGTAGGGGTAAAGTGACTATGCATAGATAATAAACAGCAAGTAGCAGCAGTGTAAAAACAAAGGGGGGGGGGGGGGGGGGAGTAGGGGTGTCAATGTAAATAGTCTGGTTGGTCATTTGATTAATTGTTCAGCAGTCTTATGGCTTGGGGGTAGAAGCTGTTAAGGAGCCTTTTGGACCTAGCCTTGGCGCTCCGGTACCGCTTGCCATGCGGTAGCAGAGAGAACAGTCTATGACTTGGGTGACTTGAGTCTTTTACAATTTTTTGGGCCTTCCTCTGACACCGCCTACTATATAGGTAGGTCCTGGATGGCAGGAAGCTTGGCCCCAGTGAAGTACTGGGCCGTACGCACTACCCTCTGTAGCACCTTACGGTCGGATGCCGAGCAGTTGCCATACGGTGATGCAACCGGTCAGGATGCTCTCGATGGTGCAGCTGTAGAACGTTTTGAGGATCTGGGGTCCCATGCCAAATCTTTTCAGTCTCCTGAGGGGGAAAAGGTGTTGACGTGCCCTCTTCACGACTGTCTTGGTGTGTTTGGACCATAATAGTGTGTTACTGATGTGGACACCAAGGAACTTGAAACTCTCAACCCGCTCCACTAAAGCCCTGTTGATGTGAATGGGGGCCTTCCTTTTCCTGTAGTACACGATCAGCTCCTTTGTCTTGCTCATGTTGAGGGAGAGGTTGTTGTCCTGGCACCACACTGCCAGGTCTCTGGACCTCCTCCCTATAGGCTGTCTCATCATTGTCGGTGATCAGGCCTACCACTGTTGTGTCGCCAGCAAACTTAATGATGGTGTTGGAGTCGTGCTTGGCCACGCAGTCATGGGTGAACAGGGAGTACAGGAGGGGACTAAGCACGGACCCCTGAGGGGCCCCCATGTTGAGGATCAGCATGGCAGATGTGTTGTTGCCTACCCTTACCACCTGGGGGCGGCCCGTCAGGAAGTCCAGGATCCAGTTGCAGAGGGAGCTGTTTAGTCCCAGGGTCCTTTGCTTAGTGATGAACGATTGATTGAACGCTGAGCTGTAGTCAATGAACAGCATTCTCACATAGGTGTTCCTTTTGTCCAAGTGGGAAAGGGTAGTGTGGAGTGCGATTGAGATTGCGTAATCTGTGGATCTGTTGGGGCGGTATGCGAATTGGAGTGGGTCTAAGGTTTCCGGGATGATGGTGTTGATGTGAGCCATGAGCAGCCTTTCAAAGCACTTCATGGCTACCGACGTGGGTGCTACGGGGCGATAGTCATTTAGGCAGGTTACCTTCGCTTTCTTGGGCACAGGGACTATGGTGGTCTGCTTGAAATATGTAGGTATTACAGACTCGGTCAGGGAGAGGTTGAAAATGTCAGTGAAGACACTTGCCAGTTGGTCTGCGCATGCTCTGAGTACACATCCTGGTAATCCGTCTGGCCCTGCGGCCTTGTGAATGTTGACCTGTTTAAAGGTCTTGCTCACATCGGCTACAGAGAGCGTGATCACACAGTCGTCTGGAACAGCTAGCGCTCTCAAGCATGCTTCAGTGTTGCTTGTCTCGAAGCGAGCATAAAAGGCATTTAGATCATCGTCTGGTAGGCTCGCGTCACTGGGCAGCTCACGGTTGGGTTTCCCTTTGTAGTCTGTAATAGTTTGCAAGCCCTGCCACATCCGACGAGCGTCAGAGCCGGTGTAGTAGGATTCAATCTTAGTCCTGTATTGACGCTTTGCCTGTTTGATAGTTTGTTTGAGGGCATAGCGGGATTTCTAATAAGCGTCCGGATTAGTATCCCCCTCCTTGAAAGCGGCAGCTCTAGCCTTTAGCTCGTTGCGGATGTTGCCTGTAATCCATGGCTTCTGGTTGGGATATGTACAGTTGAAGTCTGAAGTTTACATACACCTTAGCCAAATACATTTAAACTCAGTTTTTCACAATTCCTGACATTTAATCCTAGTAAAAATCCCTGTCTTAGGTCAGTTAGGATCACCACTTTATTTTAAGAATGTGAAATGTCAGAATAATAGTAGAGAGAATTATTTATTTCAGCTTTTATTTCTTTCATCACATTCCCAGTGGGTCAGAAGTTTACATACACTCAATTAGTATTTGGTAGCATTGCCATTAAATTGTTTAACTTTACAGCTCGTTGTGTGCGGTCTTAGTGCCAGCATCGGTTTGTAAATAGACGGCTACGAAAAATATAGATGTAAACTCTCTTGGTAGATAGTGTGGTCTACAGCTTATCATGAGGTACTCTACCTCAGGCGAGCAATACCTCGAGACTTCCTTAATATTAGACATCGCGCATCAGCAAATAGATACATACCCCCACCCCTCGTCTTACCAGACATAGCTGTTCTGTCCTGCCGAAGCACAGAAAACCCAGCCAACTGTAAATTATCCGTCAATTGAAATAAATAAATTAGGCCCTAATCTGTGGATTTCACATGACTGGGAAGGTGCGCAGCCATGAGTGGGCCTGGGAGGGCATAGGCCCACCCACTTGGGAGTTTTTTACCTGACAATCCCTGAGGTGAAGAAGCCGGATGTGGAGGTCCTATCCTGGCATGGTTACACGTGGTCTGCGGTTGTTAGGCTGGATGGAGGTACTGCCAAATTCTCAAAAACGACGTTGGTGGCGGCTTATGTTAGAGAAATTAACATTCAATTTTCTGGCAACAGCTCCGGTAGACATTCCTGCAGTCAGCATGCCTATTGCATGCTCCCTCAAAACTTGAGACATCTGTGGCATTGTGTTGTGTGACAAAAATGCACATTTAAAAGTGACCTTTCATTGTCCCCAGCACAAAGTGCACCTGTGTAATGATCATGCTGTTTAATCAGCTTCTTGATATGCCACACCATTCAGGTGGATGGATTGTCTTGACAAAGGATAAAATGCTCACTAACAGGGATGTAAACAAATTTGTGCACAACATTGCTGAGAAATACGCTTTTTGTGCGAAACATGGGACCAGCACTTTACATGTTATATTTCTTGTTCAGTGTATATGTAACCCTGCATAGTTTTATAAAAATGTGATTTCCACGTTTTATTCCCTGAACGTGTATTGGTTGCGTAGGCAACACCTGGTGGAGGTGAATTAGCCACAAATATCCAAGGTTCACTTTTTGTGTGTGTGTGTGTGTGTGTGTGTTTTTTGTGTGTGTGTGTGTGTGCGTGTGAGTGCGTGCGTGCGCATGGCCAGACTGTGCTCGGGGAGCAGTGCGGCCAGGCTGCAGATATCATCCATCTCCCTGTCACTGGCCCAGGGGCTGCTGGAAAGGCAGCAGACAGCTCCTCGCCTCTGACGACAGGAGCTGCATCCTAATTCTCCAACTCTGATGGCTTGGAACACTCGCTCTTCCCCTGCCACCCAGGGCGATAAATCTGGGAACAAAGCACAGAGCTTAGCCAGTCCACCAGAGCCTGCTGCTAGCATCATCTCCATTACTCCTAATATTTAACCATGTCTCACAGATCACACCCTCACTGGGCATTGTTTTGTTACTGAGGTGAAAGATAAGAATTTGAAAACCCTAGATTGTAGAAGAATCTCAGTAAGAATATAAAGTCATGTTCATAAACATCCTTTAGATGGATTATTATATACAGTATCTCAAGCATCATAAACTTCCACTTGTTGATATCATGCATACAGAAGATGCTATTCAAGAATGTAGGACCCTCTTTATACACAGTTCTACAGTAAATTTGACTTGGTAAAGTATTCATATACATACAAAACAATAAAGGCCTTTTAAGTATTACAAGACACAAAGGCAACCATATGTTTACATTTATAGGCTACATGCTTCAATGTCATGAACACGTCTCCTAGTGAGGTAACAAATTAATTTTCATGAGTGATCAAATCATTCATGAATAACAGGAAATGCTTATCTCTAAAGTTGAACCTACAGAATTAACTGTTAAAGGGCAATTCCGTCACTTTTCAACCTCATATTCATTATCTCTAGCACCATACCAGTGTCTACATCCCAGCCAACATTTTCATGTGGGGCCCATATGGTTAATGGAGGGCTATCCCACGGGCCCCATGAGGGAAACCCAACAGGGACCCACAAAGTTTTGTCCTCAACATCCATGTTGGCCCAACATGGTTGCCATGTTGGGTATTATGTGGGTTAATTTTGGGCTTCTTGAGGGACCCCAGCTCTTACCTACAGGGCCCCAAAGTTTTAAGACTACATGGGGACCCCAAATAGGATAACCACTTAGGACCCACAAAGTTGTGTCCTCAGTATCCATGTTGGCCCCACATGTGGTTGCCATGTTGGAATTTATGTGGGTTAATGTTGGGCTTCATAAGTTGCCCTAGTGGTTTACCCAGTTGGGTTACATCTGGGTAAAGGATGGGTGTGTAGTGAGAAACATATGGGCAATAAGTAGACTGTGCATGTGATTTTTAATTGGGCTGCCCACCTGGGACCAACCTGTGTTTGTTCTGTCTTCATGCAGGCCCCAGATGCTGTTGCCCAAGCAAGCTTTCTTAAGAGATGACAAAAGCAGTTTTCTTTATAAAATAAATAATATTTTATTTATAGCACATGCTCAGATCCAATGCAATGCAGGAACTCTGATTAAAGGGATAGTTAAATCAAATTACAAATGTACATATTGTTTTCCTCACCCTGTATACAATCCTGAAAATGTGCATGTCAGCAATGAAGTTCTCACGATAGAGGAGTTTCAGTACAGCAGTGTTCCCCAATCCTGGTCCCAAAGGGGTGCACATTTGTGACCCACCACCTGGATTCGGTCCTATGTTGCAAAATATGAAATTGTGTTTTTTACATTGGATAAAAGTAGAGACTCAGAGCAAGAAAATGGTATATCATACACTGCAGTTGAGGAACAATGGGAAAGTAATTCTGCTTTGAATGTTGATAAACTTGTAACCCCACTTTTGAGAAAATGGCCCTTGAATGTTTTGGTACACCTACTGGAGAGCTCTTCTTTGTCTACACCCATTCAGCATCGTTCAAACCCTCTTAAGCCATGTGAGGCCATGTGCTCAACAGAGTGAGTAATGTAGTAAACAAGATTTCAAAACTAAAAGTGGTAAAAGTAGTAGCCTACAATAAGGAAAAACTCCAGGTAAAAATACACTTTATCTAGTCCTTGGCCTATATCCTGATCTGATTTTGGTGCAGGTCATGTTGTTCTTCACATTACCATATGGGGTAAACATACATTATATCAAATAAAATCTAAGTTTATTTGTCACATGCACAGGATACAGAAGGTGTAAACAGTACAGTGAAATGCTTACTTGCATATTTGCATAGCAGCAATATCAAAAGCAGAAATTGTCCTGATAAAAATATTTGATACATTTTTTATAATTATTAGATGACGCTTACCCAGACACACTTGTCTAAATGAATGGGTCATGTGAAATAAATGCTATAACCACCCCCCAGCCACATCTAGCTAAGTGGATGAGTCACTATTGTCTAGACATGTACACATGTTCATGAAATACAATTAATGGCCATAATCACCCCCAGACACACCTGGCTAACTTCATGGGTCATGTAATCATCTGGCGAAAGTGGAGTCTTTTGTTTAAACATGTAGCTAGCTAAACAATGAACTGGCATAATCCCAACTCATACTACTACCACCAATACAAACTGATTGTCATAGCTGTAGTATGAATCTGCATGTGGCTAAAGCTAACCAACTAGGTTCAATGTTAGCTAGCTAGCTAGCATTAGGCTATAACTAGCAATGCAAATGGTTTTCTGATTCAAATAATATTACTACACAGATCATACACGTAACGTTAGCTAGCGAGCCAGCAAGCTAACATTCGCTAGCTAGCTAACAGTACGCTTTAACTTGCAATGAAAACAACTTTGACAAAATTAGAAACGTATTGTAACGACCCTGTATTGTGTTCTGTGTTCATGGGTGTGTTATCGTTCTCATGGGTGCTAGCAGGGGTTAAATATGCCAGGACAGATGGAAAGGTTGGGGGGGTATGATGGGTAATCCCGCGGGGTTTTGGAATGCTTAAATAGGGGTTACGGTCTCATCTCTCTCTCTTCTGTTCGGGACCCTTGATTTGACATGTTATATTTGTGTATGTTCGAGGTTTAGCGGCGTGGGCTGTGGCCTGAACAATAGCCCATTCAGGAATAAACCTGTGTTCTGCCTGTACACCTGGTGCCCGTCTCTCTTTTACTTTATGACCCAGCTGGGTCATTACATTGGTGTCAGAAGTGCTTTCGAACGACGGGATAGATCGAGATTAGGCGAGTTAGCTGTTTCAGTATAGGCCGTGGTTAGCTTTAGCGTGACTCGCATCTACGGTCATGATGATCGGGGCGAGGCGGAAAGTTAAGGAAGAGTCGGACAAAGTGTCCGTTGTGGGCTCGGGTGTACCCGGTCGGGAGGGTCAGGCGATGACAGCTGTAGAAGAGCTGGAGAGCCACATGGCGGAAGTTAAATTGTCAGTCAGCAAGATGGCAGAACGGGCGGGTTTTCCTTCAAACCGCTCGACCAGAACAGACGTCACGGCGACGGAGATATCGACGTCACCGCGTGCGGAAATAGCTGGGCCTCCTTATGTAAACAGAGATGGCAGCGCCCTATTGCCATTAGCCACGGTAGCGGCTAAACTTCCAAAGTTCAATGGACAAGGTAAATGGGAAGTTTTTTTCACTCAATTCGAGTTGTTGGCTAGAGCCGGGAGGTGGTCTGACGAGACGAAAGGGTTACAGCTTGCCCTGAGCCTGGCAGAGGAGGCGTCGGAATGCCTGCTAACGCTAGCCCCGGACGAGAGGGGCGACTACGGTGCGCTAGTGGAGGCATTGGGGGGCCGTTTCGGCAGCGATGCACAGCCCAACATGCTGCGGATTGAACTGAATAACAAAAAGAGACTTCAGGGGGAATCATTAAAGGCGTTGGCAAGTGATATTCTGAGCCTGACCAGGCGGGCTTATGCAACTATGCCGATTGGGGTGCAAGACGAGCTGGCACGGGACAGTTTTATTAGAGCGCTCTCCCCCACCGAACTGGGTAAGCATGTTCAGATGTCGGACCCAGCATCTCTGCGGGCTGCAGTGGAGATAGCCAGGAAGAGGGAGCTGATTTGGGGTGAGGGAGTGAGAGTGGAGGTTGCCAGTCAACCAGAGGTGAGAGCAGCGGCGGCCGGGGTGCCGGGGTTCACCAAACCAGAGTGGGTCGACGAGTTGGGCGGGTTAGTCAAGACCGCTTCGCTTGTCATTGAGAGGGGCTTCAGACAACATCGCAGTGTCAGCTCAACTTCCATTGTCTGCTGGGGTTGTGGCCAGCCTGGCCACATTCAGCGGGAGTGTGGCAGATTCTCCAGTCAACAGGGAAACGACAGCGGGTTCTCGCGCAGGGGGCAGCGCGGGCCCACCCCTCCGCCCCCGAACCCACAGTAAGCAGAAGAGGTACCCAGCAGCGCAGGCAAGAGGGTGGGGACCTGCTTCCCCAGGGTGTAGCTGCCACCGTGTTTCCTAGTCCAGTAGTTGTGGTGTGACGTACCACCATTGGGGACTTCTGCAATGTCATCGTCAAGGTAGAGGGGGTGGAATGTTTGGCCCTGGTCGACACGGGCTCTACAGTAACCCTGGTGAGACCAGACATACTACCTGTTGGGGTGCGGGTGGAGCCGACCCTTGTCCAGCTACGGACTGTCACGGGGGAGCTAGCCCCCATGTTAGGGAAGTGTCGGTTGTCTGTGACTGTGGGGGGGAGAACTGTGGGGTGTCCGGTGTGGGTAGCAGCGGTACAGGACCCCTGTATACTGGGAATGGACTTTTTGAAAAACTGTGGGGCTCAGTTGGACTTAGCTTCGGGCACTTTGAGGCTGTCGGGGGGGCCCACAGTGGGAATGTCGCCTTCGGGAGGGCCAGCAGGGGGCAGGGCTGTCCCTCCGTCTTCCTCCAAGCTTGCCGAAACTCCACTGGTCGTCCCGGCTGCTCCCTTGGTCGTTGTGCCATCCCAGCAGCTGTCTCCGGCGGCAACGACCTTCACTCCCCATAATGGTGCAAGCACAGGCATCCCAGTAGCCCAAAACACACTGGCTCCTTCACCCCATCAGCCCGACGGGGGGAAGGAGGAAGTTATCGACGCCGTTGAGGCTGTGTGGCTGAAAAACTGTCAAGGTCTGGACGAGAGACAACAGAGACAATTAAAGCAGCTGCTGTTTGACTTTAAAGATAGCTTCGCTTGGGGGGAAGATGAGGTAGGGCAAACGCACCTGGTTCAGCACGACATCGACACTGGGGACAACCAACCCATTAAAATTCGGCCCCGTCGCATTCCCCTTGCCAAGAGGGAAGCAGCAGCCACAGCTATTGCTGACATGTTGCGGGCTGATTTCATTGAGCCATCAGATAGCCCATGGTCCGCGCCGGTCGTCATGGTGCCTAAGAAAGGGGGTAAACTTAGGTTTTGTGCGGACTACATGTCATGGGCCTCTCACTCCACCGGGTTACCACCTTAATTTTCTTCCACTCTGCTCACCACTCTCTCTACTCAGCCTAACTAGCTCCACCTGTCCCTGCTCTGCTCTGCTCTAATTACTCTGCCAGCTGCGCTGCATTACCCACTACCTCTCCCAGTATTTAAGGCCCTGTCTTTCAGCTCTCCGGTGTCAGATCGTCTGCAAAGCTCACACCCGGAACCTGTTTGCTCGCGCTTCTGGCTCACCCTGGTTTTGTGACCCCGGACCTGCCTGTTTTTTGGATGCTCTTCTGCCTCAGGAGATCCAGACCTGCTTCTGCCATTACGACTCCTGACTACTCTTCAATCCCGGTAACTCTGACCAGCCTTCTGCCTTGCTACTACGTATTTTGGATTTCCCTTGAACTGTACTGCTGCCTGGTTTCATTCCGCCCTGTTGTGTCTGTGTCTCCCCCCCCCAGGACTTCTGGACCACCCACCACCGGCTTCATATGACGCATCGCTGCCACTGGGGGGGGCACAGACCCAGCGCATTGGACGGGATCCCTGTTACCCCTGGAGCCTTCATTCACTCCCTACTTCCCTTTTCCCTTAAGTTTAATAAACTTTCTGGTGTGACGCAATTGTGGTCCTCTGGTCGTCTGTCTGAACCGTGACAGTACGATCTGACCATTATGGACTCAGCGCACACTTTCCCCGACATGGAAACCGATGAGCATGAGCAGCAGTTCCAGCAGCAGCAACAACAACTCGCCATGATCATTCAACTCCTCACCAACCTTACCCCAGCCAGTCTGCCCACCAGCCCAGCCCCCGAGTTACCTGCCCCGGTCATTGCAGCCGCTGCTCCGGAACCCAAGATTGGAAACCCCGAGCGGTTCAACGGCGATTCAACCCAGGTCCGGCCATTCCTGACTAGCTGCCGACTTCAGTTCTCCTTGCAGCCAAGGACCTTCGCCACGGAGGGGGCTAAAGTTGGGTATGCCATCACTCACCTGACGGGCCGAGCTCGACTCTGGGGAACAGCAGAGTTCGAACGTCAAACCCCCGCATGTGCAACCTTCGACCTGTTTGCTGAGGAGATGCTGAAGGTGTTTGACCTGGATTCACCCACCGCAGAGGCGTCTCGTGAACTGTTCAGTATTCGACAAGGCAGACGTACAGTCGCAGACCATTCCATCGACTTCCGAACCCTGGCTAGACGAAGTTCTTGGAACACACCATCGTTGGTGGACGCGTTCTTCCATAGTTTGGCTGACTATATCAAGGACGAGTTGGTCTCCCATGAACTGCCTTCCACTCTTGATGAAGCCATCGCACTGACTGTCAGGATCGACAGAAGGATACAGACCCGTCGTCGTGAGAGGGGGCGCCAAGGTCCACCTACTACCGGCATTCGGAGAGATCCGACTGGGCTCCTGTCATCTACTGCCACTCACCCAGGTCAGCTTGATCAGTCTGAGCCTATGGAGATTGGGCGAGCCTCCCTCACTCCTGCAGAGCGCCAGCGCCGCTTCGCCTCAAACCTCTGCCTCTATTGTGGAGGTGAGGGACATCGTGTGGTAACCTGCCCTTTAAAGGGCCGAAGCTCACCGGGCATAGGGGGAGTCCGGTTGAGTTCAATGACCATCCAGTCCTCCGACCGCAAACCCCTGCTGCAAGTTCACCTCCGCCTCTCTGACTCAACTCACACCCTGGCTGCTCTGGTGGATTCTGGCGCCGAAGCCAACATAATGGACATCAAGCTGGCACGCCAACTGGGACTGGAGAACCTCCGTTTGACACCTCCTATTCCTGCCCGGGCACTGGACGGACACTTACTCGGATCGGTCACTCATGTCACGGCCCCGGTCTCGATGGGTCTGTCCGGAAACCATCAAGAAACTATCCAGTTTCACCTGCTCCCCTCTCCAGGCCAACCCCTCATCCTGGGTTACCCATGGCTCCGCCGGCACAACCCTCAGCTCGACTGGGTGACCGGGGTGATCAGGGAGTGGGGAGAGGACTGCCACCGAACCTGCCTGCTTGCTGCCGCACTACCCCCTCGGCCAGTACCTACTAACTCCGCTCCTGACCTCTCCAATGTCCCAGAATGCTACCATGGTCTCAGAGAGGTGTTTAACAAAGCAAGAGCCACATCTCTGCCCCCTCACCGACCGTACGACTGTGCCATCGACCTCCTCCCTGGAACAGCTCCTCCAAAGGGTCGTCTTTATTCGTTGTCTGCTCCTGAAAGAAAGTCCATGGAGGACTACATCAATGGCTCTCTGTCCGCAGGATTAATCCGTTCATCTTCATCTCCTGCTGGTGCTGGCTTCTTCTTTGTGGGGAAGAAGGACGGATCTCTTCGCCCCTGCATCGACTACAGGGGACTCAACGACATCACAGTGAAAAACCGTTACCCTCTGCCTCTGCTCACCTCTGCTTTTGAGTTGCTCCAGGGAGCCACTGTTTTTACCAAGTTGGATCTCAGAAACGCTTACCACCTAGTGCGGATCCGGGAGGGAGATGAATGGAAAACCGCATTCAATACACCAACAGGCCACTACGAGTATCTGGTTATGCCTTTTGGCCTCACCAATGCTCCTGCTGTGTTCCAGGCTCTAGTGAATGATGTACTGCGGGACATGTTAAACAAGTTTGTCTTCGTTTACCTGGATGACATCTTAATCTACTCCAGAAACCTGTCTGAACACACCCGCCATGTCCAGCAAGTCCTTCATCGTCTTCTGGAGAATTCCCTCTACGCCAAGGCAGAGAAATGTGAGTTTCACGTCAAGACAGTGGCCTTCCTGGGGTACATAGTGGCAGAGGGAAGTATCCAAATGGATCCTGCCAAGGTATCAGCAGTCACTTCATGGCCTGTTCCGGAGAACAGAAAGAAGCTGCAACAGTTTCTGGGGTTTGCTAACTTCTATAGGAAGTTTATCCGGAACTACAGTACCGTTGCTGCCCCTCTCACTGCTCTAACCAGCACCAAGCAACCCTTCACCTGGACCCCAGCAGCCGACAAAGCCTTCAGTACCCTCAAGGTGAGGTTCACCTCCGCTCCCATCCTCCAGATGCCTGATGTGGACCGGCAATTCATTGTGGAGGTGGACGCCTCGGATGTGGGAGTTGGTGCTGTGATTTCTCAGTGGGCTGCGGAGGATAGGAAGCTCCATCCCTGTGCCTTTTTCTCACGTCGGTTGTCCCCCTCTGAGTGCAATTACGACATAGGGAACCGTGAGCTGCTGGCTGTGAAGCTTGCCTTGGAGGAGTGGCGTCACTGGCTGGAGGGGTCCACCATTCCATTTCTCGTTTGGACCGATCATAAGAACTTGGAGTACATCCGCACGGCCAAACGGTTGAACTCCAGGCAGTCCCGCTGGGCCCTGTTCTTCACCAGGTTTAATTTCACTCTGTCATACCGGCCTGGATCACGCAACACCAAGCCAGACGCCCTCTCCCGTCAATTCCAGAAGGATGACACCCCCTCCAAGGACCCTGTGTCGATTCTGCCAAGTCCCTGCATCGTTGCAGCTCTGACCTGGGCTGTTGAGGAACAGGTGCTGGAGGCTCTCCGTAACCAGCCAGGTCCCAGCACTTGCCCAGCTGACCGCCTTTTTGTCCCCGAAGACCTGAGGTCCCAGGTCGTTCAGTGGGGACATGACTCCCGCCTAGCTTGTCACCCTGGCTCCACCCGCACTTACAACCTGCTCGCCCAGAGGTTCTGGTGGCCCTCTCTGAGGAAGGATGTACGGGAATTCGTCCAAGCCTGCCCCATCTGCAACCAACACAAGTCGTCCTGCCAGCCCCCAGCCGGATGGCTGCAGCCCCTGCCTGTGCCCAGACGTCCCTGGTCTCACATCGCCCTTGACTTTGTCACGGGGCTGCCCCCTTCAAGTGGCATGACCGTCATTCTCACCATCGTTGACCGTTTCAGCAAGATGGCACACTTCATTCCCCTCCCCAAGCTCCCAACCGCCAAGGAGACCGCCCAGGTGGTCCTGGAACACGTCTTCCGGATCCACGGACTGCCAAAGGATGTAGTTTCTGACCGTGGTCCACAATTCTCCTCCGCTTTTTGGAAGGAGTTCTGTCACCTGCTGGGAGCCACAGTCAGTCTGACTTCCGGATTCCATCCCCAATCCAATGGGCAGTCAGAGCGGGCTAATCAGGAGCTCGAGAAGGCACTGCGATGCATGACTTCACGCAACCCCCACTCCTGGTCGCAGCAATTGACATGGGTGGAGTACGCACACAATTCTCTGACCTGCTCTGCCATCGGTATGTCCCCTTTCCAATGTGTTTATGGATACCAGCCTCCTCTATTTGCCAGCCAGGAAGAGGAGGTTACTTGCCCATCTGCACTTGCTTTTGCCCGTCGATGTCGCCGCACCTGGTCACAAGCCCGAGCCACACTCCTCAGATCCGTTGCCAGCTACACTACCGGGGCCAACCGTCGGAGAATTCCTGCTCCCACCTACCATGTTGGTCAAAGGGTGTGGTTGTCATCGAAGAACCTGCCACTCAGGGTGGAGTCGCAGAAGCTGGCACCTCGGTTCATTGGCCCATTCCCTATCATAAGAGTGATTAGCCCAACTGCTGTCCGGCTCCAACTGCCTAATTCCCTGAGGGTGCACCCCACTTTCCATGTGTCTAAGATTAAGCCCATCCATGAGAGTCCGCTGGTCCCTGCTGCGCCTGGTCCTCCTCCTCCACGGCTCGTCGATGGTGGTCTGGTTTACACCGTCCGCCGCCTGCTTCGGTCCAGACGGAGGGGTAGGGGTCTCCAGTACCTCATTGACTGGGAGGGCTATGGACCTGAGGAGAGGACCTGGGTGCCAGCTAGTCGGATTGTGGATAGGACTCTCATCACCGCTTTCCACCAACGGCATCCTGATCAACCTGCAATCCGTAGGGGCCGCCCCAGAGGGGTCCCTAACCGTCCGGCCCGCTCGGCTTCCTGTCCTGTGCCTGATCCTGTCTCGGGACCTGTCCCATCTCCCGACCACGGCCCTCCGGCTTCCTCCGAGGATGAGGACGTTCACTCGGACCGTTCGGAGGAGTTCTAGCCCTCCTCCGGCTCCCCTCCTCCCGCCCGGCGTGGTGTTGCTCTTGGGACTTCTGGGGCCGTCCCTTGGGGGGGGGGTTCTGTCATGGGCCTCTCACTCCACCGGGTTACCACCTTAATTTTCTTCCACTCTGCTCACCACTCTCTCTACTCAGCCTAACTAGCTCCACCTGTCCCTGCTCTGCTCTGCTCTAATTACTCTGCCAGCTGCGCTGCATTACCCACTACCTCTCCCAGTATTTAAGGCCCTGTCTTTCAGCTCTCCGGTGTCAGATCGTCTGCAAAGCTCACACCCGGAACCTGTTTGCTCGCGCTTCTGGCTCACCCTGGTTTTGTGACCCCGGACCTGCCTGTTTTTTGGATGCTCTTCTGCCTCAGGAGATCCAGACCTGCTTCTGCCATTACGACTCCTGACTACTCTTCAATCCCGGTAACTCTGACCAGCCTTCTGCCTTGCTACTACGTATTTTGGATTTCCCTTGAACTGTACTGCTGCCTGGTTTCATTCCGCCCTGTTGTGTCTGTGTCTCCCCCCCCCAGGACTTCTGGACCACCCACCACCGGCTTCATAGGACGCATCGCTGCCACTGGGGGGGGCACAGACCCAGCGCATTGGACGGGATCCCTGTTACCCCTGGAGCCTTCATTCACTCCCTACTTCCCTTTTCCCTTAAGTTTAATAAACTTTCTGGTGTGACGCAATTGTGGTCCTCTGGTCGTCTGTCTGAACCGTGACACTACAGGGGCCTAAATTCTGTCACCACTAAAGACTCTTACCCCATACCGAGGATCGATGAGTCGCTAGACCACGTCAGAGGGTCCTCGTGGTTCTCTTCCCTTGATCTGCGCAGTGGCTACTGGCAGGTGCCCCTCTCGCCTGGGGCACGTGAAAAAACGGCCTTCTCCACGGATAGGGGCCATTGGCAGTTCAAGGTGCTGTGCTTCGGGCTTTGTAATGCTCCTGCCACCTTTGAGAGGCTCATGGACAGAGTGCTGGCGGGGGTTCCGAGAGACGAGTGTGTCGTGTACCTAGACGACATATTGGTACACGGCACGTCGTTTGAGGGGGCACTGGGGGCACTTAGGCGAGTGCTGGAGAGGATCTCGGGGGCGGGGCTAAAATTACACCCGGAAAAGTGCCATTTCATGCAAAGGGAGTTGGCGTTCCTGGGTCATCAGCTGGGTGGTGAGGGTATCAGCACGATGCCAGACAAAGTGGAGGCTGTGAGGGGGTGGCCAATTCCAAGGGGAAAAAAAGAGGTTAAGAGCTTCCTGGGTCTGGCATCCTACTATCGTAGGTTTGTGAAAGGGTTTGCGGGGATAGCAGCTCCTTTGAACCACCTTCTCAAGAAGGACACTGTTTTTCAGTGGACCGAAGAGCACCAGCGGGCGTTTGAGGCCCTCAAACGTGCCCTGGTGGAGGCCCCTGTCCTGTCCTCACCAGACCCGAACCGTCCGTTTATCCTGGACACCGACGCAAGCAATGAGGGCTTGGGGGCCGTGCTGGCTCAGCGTGGTTCTGACGGGGAGCACGTAGTAGCTTATTACAGCAGAACTTTTGATAAGGCTGAAAAACGCTACTGCGTGACAAGGAGGGAGCTTTTGGCTGTCGTGGCAGCAGTACGCCATTTCAAGTACTACCTGGGGGGCCTGCCGTTTGTGGTGCGGACGGATCACTCCGCCCTGCAGTGGCTTCTCTCCTTCAAGGAGCCAGAGGGTCAGATCGCCCGCTGGTTGGAGGAGCTGCAACCCTACGACTTCCAGGTGGAGCACAGGGCCGGCCTTCGCCACAGCAATGCAGACGCCTTGTCCCGCCGCCCGTGTGCTGAGGACGGCTGTGGGTACTGCGCCAAACGGGAGGAGCGAGAGAGGGAACTGTGCATGGAGGAGGGAGTCACCGCCACGGTGAGTCAGCTGAGGGTGACAGAGTGCCGGGAGCTTGAGGCTGTGGAGGCGTCGCCAGGAGGAGGACGCAGAGCTGCGTCCTGTGCTGGGGTGGGTGGAAGAGAGAAGACGACCGCCATGGGGGGAAGTAGCCCCTCTATCACCAGTCACCAAAGGACTCTGGGCTAAATTCTCAGTCCTTAGAGTGGCTGAGGGAGTGCTCCAGAGGGGGTGGAAAAAGCCAGCTACTGGAGAAATGACGTGGCAGGTAGTGGTTCCCAAAAGGCTGCAAGGGAGCGTGTTACAGCAGCTTCACGGGGGAGTAGGCGCAGGGCATTTTGGGGTCTCCAAAACGTTAAAGCGCGTACGTAAAGGCTTCTATTGGGCCAGGCACAGGAGGGATGTGGAGGACTTTTGCAGGAAGTGCGATGAGTGTGCTGCTAAGAAAGGACCTCCAGGTCAGTCACACGCCCTCCTACAACAATTCCCAGTAGGGGAGCCCATGGAGAGACTGGGGGTAGACATAGTTGGACCGTTTCCAACCACAGACAGCGGTAACAGGTGGATTCTAACTGCTATGGACTACTTCACCAAGTGGCCAGAGGCTTACGCTCTCCCAGACCAGGAGGCAGAAACAGTAGCTGATGCATTGGTAGGGGGAATAATCAGTCGGTTTGGGGTGCCACAGTCTATACACAGCGACCAGGGGAGAAACTTTGAGTCACGGGTGTTCTCAGAGTTGTGTAGACGGTTAGGCGCGGAGAAGACGCGCACTACTCCGCTTCACCCCCAGAGTGATGGGCTGGTGGAAAGATTTAACAGAACATTAGCACAACAGCTGGCTATCGTTACCTCAAAACACCAGAGAGATTGGGACACCCACTTACCGTTTATTCTTATGGCATGTAGGTCGGCTGTTCAAGAATCGACTGCGTGCTCCCCAGCGCTACTAATGTTAGGTCGTGAGTTGCGCACCCCAGCCGAACTGACGTTTGGCCACCCTCCTGATAACGACGACGGGGTTTTGCCTGGCCCGAACTATGTTCGTCGTCTGCAGAACCGGTTAGAAGCGGCTCACACCTTCGCAAGAGAGCAACTCGAGAACGCAGGGATGCGCCAAAAGCGCCACTATGACTCACGCGCTAGGGGGAGGCACTTTGGAGCGGGAGAACGCGTGTGGCTTCACAACCCCACGCGCAAAAAGGGGCGGTGCCCAAAGCTGGACAGTGCCTGGGTGGGGCCGTGCCTGGTGATAGAGAGAGTGGGGGAGGTGACGTACCGGGTGGAGGTTCCCCCACGGAGCAGGAAGGTGGTGGTCCACCGGGACCGATTGGCGCCCTACAGAGGGAGGAAAACGGTAGGGAATGGAAGTGAGGACTCTGATGTGAGCACACGGGGACAGTCTAGCGAGGAGACTCTAGTGCAAGCTGAGCCTGGGACGGGGGCTGCCTCTTCGGAGGGCACTGGAAATGACATTGGGGCAGATGAGTGTTCTGGGGGTCCACCAGTGAGAGTCAAGGGGAGGCACAAGAGACTGATGCGACCTCCGGGTCGTTTTAAGGATTTTGTTTTGTAACCCTAGGGGCTAGGGTTTAGAAAGGGGGGGGCTATGTAACGACCCTGTATTGTGTTCTGTGTTCATGGGTGTGTTATCGTTCTCATGGGTGCTAGCAGGGGTTAAATATGCCAGGACAGATGGAAAGGTTGGGGGGGTATGATGGGTAATCCCGCGGGGTTTTGGAATGCTTAAATAGGGGTTACGGTCTCATCTCTCTCTCTTCTGTTCGGGACCCTTGATTTGACATGTTATATTTGTGTATGTTCGAGGTTTAGCGGCGTGGGCTGTGGCCTGAACAATAGCCCATTCAGGAATAAACCTGTGTTCTGCCTGTACACCTGGTGCCCATCTCTCTTTTACTTTATGACCCAGCTGGGTCATTACAGTATAATATCTGAAAAAAACGGTTTTTAAAACATTGAAATGTGCCGTTTTCACATATGTTGACACTGGTATTGTGCTGGAGATAATGAAAATGAGGTTGAAATGTGGTGGAGTTGCCCTTTAAAATGAATCTACCTCACAAAGTATGTATGTAACAATAATGAAGTTGTACAGTATACCAGCCAGTAAATATCAAATAAGGCTATCTTTCTTCAGGCTGTTGAGGCGCTCCACTGAGTATGGTGTGCTCTTTCATTCCTTTGAATCGTGGTGGGAGAGAGAGAGAGCTCACAGAGGGCTTCTGCCATCTGTTTTCCGAAATCTTGTTCTGAACTCAAAAGACCCTCCTGGACTAGTAGGCTGGGGAATCAAATCCTGCTCCACACAAAGGAGACTGATTTCTGATGAGTAAAAAAAACACTGTGCTTGTACATTTTATCAGAATCTGCTGACTGTTCTCTTGAAGTTTTAGCCCCAAGGGATCTCAAATAAAAAGACAACAAGACATCATCTGCACATGGCCAAACACCAGCTTCTCACTGTTACAAATGAAGCGTAAAAAAAAAAAAAACTCTGCCAAAGCAAACAACGGTCAGAGGGATAAGATCAGTGTGTGTGCATGCTCACAAGCAAGCATAATTCAATGGAGCTCAAGTTGAGGACAATTTAAGTTGAAACATTTTAAACCCACAGGCCTCCTGCATCCCACACCTTTGGTCGCTGAGATCATCAACCAAGTACCCTTTTAACAATCTAAAAACACACAACTGAAGAAATAAAGGAGGCTTTATCAAACATAGTGTGACGAGTACTGAGGATACAAAGAGGTAGGACGCAGACGCAGGAATCAACAATGTAAAGGTTTACTTAACACTGCGCAAGAGTACAACAAAGAGCGAGTACACGACATAACACTAACAATCACACACAACACAACACTGAACAGTCCAGGGCTATATAGGGGTGGTGATGAGATGATGAGGTGCAGGTGCGCTGGAGGTGATTGGGGTGCGTTGGATTTCCATTCCGGTGTTGCGGAGGTGGTGCGCTCAGACCGGTGGCTCAGTAGACCAGCGAATCAGAGCGACGGAGGGGAGCAACGGGAGGAGACGTGACACATAGTGTGCTCTATCGTGTACCTCATCTGCACCAAAGCCATAGACACAGAGCCTTTCGATTCATCTTTATTTCACAGAAGAAGAAAAAAACTGCAACTCAGCTCACATAACAATGATGGTTAACATGCATCTAGATGATCTAGGGTGTAATCATTAGTCCAACAGTTGTAAACAAGAATTTCTATTGGACAAATTCAAGTATGTTTATCCCCGTTTTGTTCCGTTTGCTTCCGTTTAAGAAACATTTTTCATCAGAATCGGCGGAATGAATACACCCCTGATCACACGCAAACACAGTTCACTTTCATAGCAGCCACATACAAACAGCATGATCATTTTCCTCTTTGTATAATTTATCCTCGCATCTACGCACTCTGCTCCTCTCACCTTTTCCCTTCGCTTGTGGCTTTCAGTGCACAACAAATCAGCTGTCTGTAACCAGGCAAAAAAAAACGTTTCCAAGCCAAAGATTCATATGATAACCGCTAACCGCTACACACAGCCTATATTGTTGTCACCATATTAGCTAACGTCAAAGTCAACATAGCTAAAATAACTAACGTGTTAGTAAACCCGCTACAATCATGCAGAACAGTCAGCAAGCAGTTTAGCAGTTACAGTGACGGGCCCCGGTGGCAATAAATTAATAAAACCAAAAGCTTTCTATGACTTGGAAGAGTTCCAGTGTTGGATAGCCATAGCCAGCTAGCTAACATAGCATCCCTCTCTGTTTGAGCTGGTTGAGTAGGCTAAACTAGCTAGCTGCATTCACTAGCTAAGTGAAATTGAAAAAAATACTCTCTCTCTCTCTCTCTCTCTCTTTCTAAAGAAATTAATTTGTTCAAAATGGTTAATCTATTGTCTTTCCCTCTCTTTGAGTCAACTACTCACCACGTTATGCACTGGAGTGCTAGCTAGCTGTAGCTTATGCTTTCAGTACTAGATTCATTCTCTGATCCTTTGATTGGGTGGACAACATGTCAGTTCATGCTGCAAGAGCTATCATAGATTGGAGGACGTCCTCTGGAAGTTGTCATAAATACTGTGTAAGTCTATGGAAGGGGGTGAGAACCATGAGCCTCCTAGGTTTTGTATTGAAGTCAATGTACCCAGAGGAGGACGGAAGCTAGCTGTCCTCCGGCTACACCATGGCGCTACCCTACAGAGTGCTGTTGAGGCTACTGTAGACCTTCATTGCAAAACAATATGTTTTAATCAATTATTTGGTGACGTGAATATATTTAGTATAGTTTTATCTAAAAATGATCACTTTTTTAATGTTTCACTATTTTTATTTTTATGAAATTCACAGAGGAGGATGGTCCTTCCCTTCCTCCACTGAGGAGCCTCCACTGTTTTAATCAGACCACCATAGTCCCTTTGCCCAAGAACACTGTGATGAGGTGATTTCGAAGGAGTCAGGCGCAGGAGGGAAAATCACAGAATTACAGGATTTATTCTGAAACACAGAGTTACACAGTAATACGTCAAAACACGCACACTGGAAAAATACAAGGCACACGGGGAAATGTCCTGGCGATACAAAATACACTGAGCTCCACCGAGCTTCTCTATCCTCCACAATAAACAATCACACACAAAGACAAGGGGGCAGAGGGAACACTTATATAGGTACTGATGAGGGGATATGAACCATGTGTGTGTAATAAACAAGACAAAACAAATGAATGATGAGATGAGGAGCGGCAGTGGCCAGAAGGCCGGTGACGACGAACGCCGTAGCCTGCCCGAACAAGGAGAGGAGGCAGCTTCGGAGGAAGTCGTGACAGTAACCCCCCTTGACGCGCAGCTCCAGAAGCGCGCTGACACCGGCCTCGTGGACAGCCAGGAGGACGCAGAGCAGGGCGAGTCGGATGGCGACGGTGGAAATCCCGCAATAGGGAGGGATCGAGGACATCCCTCAACGGAACCCAGCACCACTCCTCCGGACCGTACCCCTCCCACTCCACGAGGTACTGAAGGCCCCCCACCCGACGCCTCGAATCCAGGATGGAAGGGACGGAGTACACCGGGGCCCCCTCGATGTCCAGAGGGGGCGGAGGATCCTCCCGCACCACAGACTCCTGGAGCGGACCAGCCACCACCGGCCTGAGGAGAGACATTGAACGAGGGGTTAATACGGTAATCTGGAGAAGGTGATAACATATATGTACAGTGAGGGAAAAAATTATTTTATCCCCTGCTGATTTTGTACGTTTGCCCACTGACAAAGAAATGATCAGTCTATAATTTTAATGGTAGGTTTATTTGAACAGTGAGACACAGAATAACAACAGAACAATCCAGAAAAACGCATGTCAAAAATGTTATAAATTGATTTGCATTTTAATGAGGGAAATAAGTATTTGACCCCCTCTCAATCAGAAAGATTTCTGGCTCCCAGGTGTCTTTTATACAGGTAACGAGCTGAGATTAGGAGCACACTCTTAAAGGGAGCGCTCCTAATCTCAGCGTGTTACCTGTATAAAAGACACCTGTCCACAGAAGCAATCAATCAGATTCCAAACTCTCCACCATGGCCAAGACCAAAGAGCTCTCCAAGGATGTCAGGGACAAGATTGTAGACCCACACAAGGCTGGAATGGGCTACAAGACCATCGCCAAGCAGCTTGGTGAGAAGGTGACAACAGTTGGTGCGATTATTCGCAAATGGAAGAAACACAAAATAACTGTCAATCTCCCTTGGCCTGGGGCTCCATGCAAGATCTCACCTCATGGAGTTGCAATGATCATGAGAACGGTGAGGAATCAGCCCAGAACTACACGGGAGGATCTTGTCAATGATCTCAAGGCAGCTGGGACCATAGTCACCAATAAAACAATTGGTAACACACTACGCCATGAAGGACTGAAATCCTGCAGTGCCCGCAAGGTCCCCCTGCTCAAGAAAGCACATATACAGGGCCGTCTGAAGTTTGCCAATGAACATCTGAATGATTCAGAGGAGAACTGGGTGAAAGTGTTGTAGTCAGATGAGACCAAAATCGAGCTCTTTGGCATCAACTCAACTCGCCATGTTTGGAGAAGGAATGCTGCCAATGACCCCAAGAACACCATCCCCACCGTCAAACATGGAGGTGGAAACATTATGCTTTGGGGGTATTTTTCTGCTAAGGGGACAGGACAACTTCACCGCATCAAAGGGACGATGGACGGGGCCATGTACCGTCAAATCTTGGGTGAGAACCTCCTTCCCTCAGCCAAGGTATTGAAAATGGGTCGTGGATGGGTATTCCAGCATGACAATGACCCAAAACACACGGCCAAGGCAATAAAGGAGTGGCTCAAGAAGAAGCACATTAAGGTCCTGGAGTGGCCTAGCCAGTCTCCAGACCTTAATCCCATAGGAAATCTGTGGAGGGAGCTGAAGGTTCGAGTTGCCAAACGTCAGCCTCGAAACCTTAATGACTTGGAGAAGATCTGCAAAGAGGAGTGGAACAAAATCCCTCCTGAGATGTGTGCAAACCTGGTGGCCAACTACAAGAAACATCTGACCTTTGTGATTGCCAACAAGGGTTTTGCCACCAAGTATTTAGTATAGTTTTAGTAATACTTATCAAATACTTTTTCCCCTCACTGTAACCTTGTTTATCCTCCTCAGGACTTTGAATGGCCCCACAAATCGCGGGCTCAGCTTCCGGCAGGGCAGGCGGAGGGGCAGATTCTGGGTCGAGAGCCAGACCCGATCACCCGGTACCAAGACCGGGGCCTCACTGCAGTGGCGGTCAGCGTTGGCCTTCTGGCGACACACGGCGCGCTGGAGGTGGACGTGAGCAGCGTTCCACGTCTCCTCCACACACTGAAACCAGTCGTCCACCGCAGGAGCTTCGGTCTGGCTCTGATGCCACGGTGCCAGAACCAGCAGATAACCTAAAACACATTGAAAGGGCGATAGGTTAGTGGAGGAGTAGCGGAGAGAGTTCTGGGCATATTCTGCCCATGGAAGTGATGCAGACAATTACATTGATGGAAGTTACAATCCATCTGCAATATTAAGATGATCTACCCCCTAAGAAAAAAAAAAGAACACCGCCCATTCCCACGGCCGGTCCTGGCAGTAGGACCACAGGAACCTACCCACATCCTGATTCACCTGTTCCACCTGCCCATTAATCTCGGGGTGAAACCCAGAGGTCAGGCTTACCGAGACCCCCAGATGTTCCATGAACGCCTTCCAGACCCTGGATGTAAACTGGGGAACCCGGTCAGACACCATATCCTCTGGCACCCTGTAGTGCCGGAAGACGTGAGTAAACAGGGTCTCCGCAGTCTACCCTGGCCGTGAGGAGACCGGGCAGAGGAAGGAGGCGGCAGGCTTTTGAAAAGCGATCCACAACGACCAGGATGGTGGTGTTACCCTGAGAGAGGGGAAGATCGGTGAGAAAGTCAATACACAGGTGGGACCATGGCCCCGTTGTGGAACTGGTAAGGGCTGTAACTTACCCGCTGGGAGGTGCCTAGGTGCCTTATTCTGGGCGCACACCGAGCAGGAGGAGACATACACCCTCACGTCCTTAGCCAAGGTAGGCGACCAGTACTTTCCGGTCAGGCAGCGCACTGTACGACCGATACCTGGGTGACCAGAAGAGGGGACGTGTATGCCCAATAGATCAGACGGTCACGGACAACAGACGGCACGTACTGCAGCGCAGCTGAACACTGAGGTGGAGATGGCTCTGTGCATAACGCCTGCTCTATGTCCGTGTCCATCGCCCATGTCACGATCGTCTGAAGGAGGAGACCAATGCGCAGCGTTGTGAGTGAACATGATGACTTTATTATTAAAGCAACCACGAAAAAACAACAAAAGACGATACGTGAAGTTCTATACTGAATACGACTAACAGCAACAAAGAAACAATAACCCACAAAACAAAGGTGAAAACACACAGAATATATATGGCTCCCAATCAGAGATAACGAGCCGACAGCTGACACTCGTTACCTCCGATTGGGAGTCATTAACCAATCACCACTAAATACAAACAAAATGAAACTCACCCATCCCCAACACCACCAAATGAGATACACCCTGGCTCACATATACAAGTCCTAGAGCCAGAGTGTCACAGTACCCCCCCCTAAAGGTGCGAACTCCGGGCGCACCAACATCAGGACTAGGGGAGGGTCTGGGTGGGCGTCTGTCCATGGTGGCGGTTCTGGCCCCGGTCGTGATCCCCACCCCACCACAGTCACAACCTGCTTCGGTAGCCTCCTCCCAATGACCACCCTCCAACTAACCCCACCTGGACTAAGGGGCAACACCGGACTAAGGGGCAGCATCGGCCTAAGGGGCAGCACCGGGATAAGGGGCAGCACCGGGATAAGGGGCAGCACCGGAACAAGGGGCAGCACCGGGCTAAGGGGCAGCACCGGACTAAGGGGCCGCACCGGGCTAAGGGGCAGCACCGGACTAAGGGGCAGCACCGGGCTAAGGGACAGCACCTGACTAGATGGCGGATCCTGGCTGGCTGGCTCTCGCGGATCCTGGCGGGACGGCTCTGGCGGATCCTGGCGGGACGGCTCTGGCGGATCCTGGCGGGACGGCTCTGGCGGATCCAGGCTGGACGGCTCTGGCGGATCCAGGCTGGACGGCTCTGGCGGATCCAGGCTGGACGGCTCTGGCGGATCCTGGCTGGACGGCTCTGGCGGATCCTGGCTGGACGGCTCTGGCGGATCCTGGCTGGACGGCTCTGGCGGATCCTGGCTGGACGGCTCTGGCGGATCCTGGCTAGACGGCTCTGGCGGATCCTGGCTGGACGACTCTGGCGGATCCTGGCTGAACGGCTCTGGCGGATCCTGGCTGGCTGACGGATCTGGCTGCTCATGGCTGGCTGACGGATCTGGCTGCTCATGGCTGGCTGACGGATCTGGCTGCTCATGGCTGGCTGACGGATCTGGCTGCTCATGGCTGGCTGACGGGTCTGGCTGCTCATGGCTGGCTGACGGGTCTGGCTGCTCATGGCTGGCTGACGGGTCTGGCTGCTCATGGCTGGCTGACGGATCTGGCTGCTCATGGCTGGCTGACGGATCTGGCTGCTCATGGCTGGCTGACGGATCTGGCTGCTCATGGCTGGCTGACGGATCTGGCTGCTCATGGCTGGCTGACGGATCTGGCTGCTCATGGCTGGCTGATGGTGCTGGCTGGGCGGCTGGCGGTGGAGGCGGACCCCAGCCTCGGATTGCAGTCATCACCTCCAGCAGGGCGGCTCCCATCTGCAGGAGCTGCTCTTTCTGGTCCCGAACCTGAGCTTCCAGTCTAGTATGGGCTGCGTCGGCTCCTGCTGATTCCATAGCAAGTGTATGATTCTGTCTGGCGGAAGGCTTTGCAGGCTCAGTACAGACGGGCGGCTTATGCAGCGCTTGGCAGACGGGCAGTTCAGACGCCATAGGGCAGACGGGCAGTTCCAGCGCCGTTGGGCAGACGGCAGACTCTGGCCGGCTGGCGACGCACCCCGTAGGCTCCGTGCGTGGAGCAGGAACAGGCCGGGCCGGGCTGGCGACGCACACCGTGGACCCGGTGCGTGGAGTAGGAACAGGCCGGTCCGTACCGGGAACACACACCACTGGCCTTAACTGGGGATCAGGAACGGGCCGGACCGGACTGGTAACACACTTCAGTCTCTCATGCCGTGCCACAACAACTTCCCTCCTTCTACTCGCCAATGACTCCCGTACTCCGTTAGCCTTCTCTCCTTTTCTCCCTGTGGCAGCCTCCTGCTGCTCCGTCGCCCAAGCCATGTGCCCCCCCCCAAAAATTTCTTGGGGTTGCCTCTCTTCCACGGGCTTCCAGCCTCGCCTTCGCGCTGCCTCCTCGTACCACCTCCTCTCGGCTTTGGCTGCCTCCAGCTCTTCACGAGGGCGGTGATATTCCTCCGGTTGTGCCCAAGGACCCTTTCCAGCCCGAATCTCCTCCCATGTCCAAAAATCCTTAGGAGGCGTCCATAACTCCTGTGTCCAGACCCTTTGCTCCTGGACGCGCTGCTTGGTCCTTTTTTGGTGGGTTATTCTGTCACGATCGTCTGAAGGAGGAGACCAATGCGCAGCGTTGTGAGTGAACATGATGACTTTATTATTAAAGCAACCACGAAAAAACAACAAAAGACGATACGTGAAGTTCTATACTGAATACGACTAACAGCAACAAAGAAACAATAACCCACAAAACAAAGGTGAAAACACACAGAATATATATGGCTCCCAATCAGAGATAACGAGCCGACAGCTGACACTCGTTACCTCCGATTGGGAGTCATTAACCAATCACCACTAAATACAAACAAAATGAAACTCACCCATCCCCAACACCACCAAATGAGATACACCCTGGCTCACATATACAAGTCCTAGAGCCAGAGTGTCACAGCCCACACTACCGGCGCCACAATGCAGGAGGCCGGGAGTATGGGGGTGTTGTCTATGGGCCTCTCCTCTGTGTCGTACAGCCGTGCCAGTGCGTCTGCCTTCACGTTCTTCATACCCGGGATGTAAGATAGAGTAAAATCAAACCGGGTGAAGAATAGGGCCCACCTGGCCTGGCAAGGGTTCATCCTCCACACTGCCCGGATTTACTCCAGGTTACGGTAGTCCGTCCAGACGAGGAAAGGGTGTTCCGCCCCCTCGAGCCAGTGCCTCCATGCGGTCAGGGCTCGGACAAAAGCCAACAGCTCCCGATCACCAACGTCGTAGTTCTGCTCCGCCGGGCTGAGCTTCTTGGAGAAGAAGGCAAAGGGAGGAGCTTGGGTGGCGTGCCCGAGCGTTGAGATAGGACAGCGCCTACCCCTACCTCGGACACATCCAACTCCACTACGAACGGTAGTGATGGATCGGGATGGCCCAGTACCGGGGCTGAGGTGAACAGAACCCTCAGGTTACTGAAGGCCCTGTCAGCCTCAGCAGACCAGCGGAGCCGGGACGACCCACCCTTCAACAGAGATGTGATTGGAGCTGCGACCTTGCCAAAGCTCCGGATAAACCTCCGATAGTAGTTGGCAAAGCCAATAAAGCGCTGCACCTCCTTGACCGTGGTTGGAGTCGACCAATTACGCACGGCTGAAATGCGATCTCCCTCCATCTCCACACCTGAGGTGGTAATGCGGTATCCGAGGAAGGAGACGGACTGTTGGAAAAACAGACACTTTTCTGCCTTGGCATAAAGGTCATGTTCCAACAGTCATGCCAGCACTTTGCGAACCAGGGACACATGTTCGGCGCGTGTAGGGGAATACACCAGAATGTCATTGATGTAGACCACTACACCGCGACCAAGCATGCCCTGAAACACCTCGTTCACAAAGAACTGGAAGATGGATGGAGCATTCATCAAACCGTACGGCATCATCAGGTATTCGTAATGCCCTGTGGTTGCGCTGAATGCTGTCTTCCACTCGTCCCCTTCTCGGACACGCACCAGGTTGTACGCACCAGGTTGTACACACTCCAGAGATCTAATTTTGTGAAGAAGCGCGCCCCATGCATTGACTCGATCACAGATGGAATGAGGGGTAGAGGATAACTATAACGTATTGTCCCCTTGTTCAGTGCTCAGTAATCAATGCAAGGGCGCAGACCTCGAGGAGGCGGGCAAAGTGGAGGGACATATGAACCCCTGGCGCAGGGACTCGGAGACATACGTCTCCATCGCCTCCGTTTCAGCCTGCGACAGGGGATACACATGACTCCTAGGAGGCACAGCGTCTACCCGGAGGTTTATCGCGCAATCCCCTGCCCGATGAGTTGGTAATTTGGTCACCTGCGTTTTGGAAAACGTGTGCACCAAATCGAGGTATTCGGGGGGAATGCGCACAGTAGAGGTAGTGTCTGGACTTTCCACTGTGTTTGCACCAACGGAAACACCTAGACACCTACCCTGACACTCTCGTGAACACCCCGTGAGAACCCTCTGTGGCCATGAAAAGGTGGGATTGTGTAGTGCTAACCAGGGAAGACCTAACACAACAGGGAAATCAGGAGACTCAATAATAAAAAGGTGACTTGCTCTCTATGGGTCTCGTGTGTAACCATAGTGACTGGTGCCGTAACTTCCCTAACGAACCCGGACCCTAATGGTCGACTATCAAGTGCACTGATGGGGAGTGGAATGGATAGGGGAACAAATGTAATGCCTAGACTATGTGCAAATGACCATAAAGTTCCCAGCTGCGCCTGAATCAACCAGCGCCTTACACTGGGGAACTACCGTGTAATCAGGAAAGTGGATGTGTAGGGTACAGTGCGCAGCAGAGGGCTCTGAACGAGTGTGGTTGTTCGATACCTGGGGTGATGCGACAGTGCCCTGCCTGCCGCCTCCAGACCTAAAGAACGCCGACAACAGCGTGCAGGAGAATGTCCTCTCTTGCCACGAGAGTGACACTGGCACTGTCGTCCTCCACTCTCCCGGATCGCCGTTCCACCCAGCTCAATCATTTCGTGATCCGGGTTGGGGGGGGGGGGGGTTGGAACGGGAAGGCCCCTTCCAGGACGTCCTCTAGAAGCCAGCAGGTTGTCCAACCGGATGGCCATGTCCACCAGTTGATCGAAGGACAACGTGTTGTCCCGGCAGGCTAGCTCTCTTTGGACATCCTCCCGTAGATGGCACCGGAAGTGGTCGATGAAGGCCCGTTCGTTCCATCCGGACCCAGCCGCCAGAGTACGAAACTCCAGGGCGAAGTCCTGCGCGGTCCTCGTCCCCTGCCTCAGGTGGACCATCGAACTCCCCGTAGTTGTCCAACGCGGCTCCTCCTTCACTCCAGACCGCGTTGGCCCACTCCCGGACTTTCCCCGAGAGGCAGCAGACGAGGACGGGCACCTTCTCCCGCTCCGATGGAGCCGGGCTGATGTTCGAGAAGTATATCTCCAGTTGTAGGAGGAATCCCTGGCAGCTGTCCCGTCAAAATCCCCTGGTTGGGATATATGAATCCCTCTTGGTGCTGGGGTGTGGGTGGCTGGATCCAGTCGCTCAGCTGGTCCCGCTTCTCCTAAGCTGGCTAGCATCGTCGAATGCTCCCGGACCCGCGCCACGACTCCAGGCAGGTGCTCCTCTCCTGCTGACTCCATGTTCGGGTGTGTGATTCTGTGATGAGGTGATTTCGAAGGAGTCAGGGGCAGGAGGGTAAATCACAGAATAACAGGATTTATTCTGAAACACAGAGTTAATCAGTAATGCGTCAAAACACAGGAAAAATAGAAGGCACACGGGGAAATGTCCCGGCAATACAAAATACATGGAGCTCCACCGAGCTTCTGTATCCTCCACAATAAACAATCTCACACAAAGACAATGGGGCAGAGGGAACACTTATACAGGTACTGATGAGGTGCTATGAACCAGGTTTGTGTAATAAACAAGACAAAACAAATGGAATGATGAGATGAGGAGCGGCAGTGGCTAGAAGGCCGGTGACGACGAACTCCGAAGCCTGCCCGAACAAGGAGAGGTGGCAGCTTCGGAGGAAGTCGTGACAAACACAAAGATAACCTGTCTAAATGACTATCGCCCCGTAGCACTCACATCTGTATAGCCATGAAATGCTTTGAAAGGTTGGTGATGGCTCACATCAACACCATCATTCCAGACACCCTGGACCCACTACAATTCGCGTACCGCCCCAACAGATCAACAGATAATGCAATCTCTATTGCACTCCACACTGCCCTTTCCCACCTGGACAAGAGGAACAGCTATGTGAGAATGCTGTTCATTGACTACTGCTCAGTGTTCAACACCATAGTGCCCTTTAAGCTCATCACTAAGCTAAGGACGCTGGGACTGAACACCTCCCCTGCAACTGGATCCTGGACTTCCTGATGGGCCGCCCCCCAGGTGGTGAAGGTAGGCAACAACACATCTGCCACACTGACCCTCAACATGGGGGCCCCCTCAGGGGTGCGTGCTTAGTCCCCTCCTGTATTCCCTGTTCACCCACGACTGCCTGCGCACGACTCAAACACCATCATTAAGTTTGCCGACGACACGATGGTGGTAGGCCTGATCACGATGAGACAGCCGATAGGGAGGTCAGAGACCTGGCAGTGTGTTGCCAGAACAACAACCTCTCCCTCAATGTCAGCAGGACAAAGGAGCTGATCGTGGACTACATGAAACGGAGGGCTGAGCACGGCCCCATTCACATCTATAGGGCTGTAGTGGAGCGGGTCGAGAGCTTCAAGTTCCTCGGTGTCCACATCACTAAGGATCTTTCTTTTTTTTTTTTGTCATTTAGCAGACGCTCTTATCCAGAGCGACTTACAGGAGCAATTCGGGTTAAGTGCCTTGCTCAAGGGCACATCGACAGATTTTTCACCTAGTTGGCTCGGGGATTAGAACCAGCAACCTTTCGGTTACTGGCACAACGCTCTTAACCACTAAGCTACCTGCCGCCCCCATGATCCACACACACCAACACAGTCGTGAAGAGGACATGACAACACCTCTTCCCCCTCAGGAGTCTGAAAATATTTAGCATGGGCCCTTAGTTTTACAGAAGCATCTTGACTGGCTGCATCACCACTTGATATGGCAACTGCTAGGCATCCGACTGCAAGACACTACAGAGGGTCGTTTGTATGGTCCAGTACATCAATGGAGCCGAGCTCCCTGCCATCCAGGACCTAGGAAGGCCCCAAATCATAGACTGCACGGCAAATGGTACCGATGCACCAAGTCTGGAACCAACAGGACCTTGAACAGCTTTTACCCACCAAGCCATAAGACTGGTAAATAGTTAGTTAAAAGTTTACCAAATAGCTACCCAAACTATCTGCATTGACCCTTTTTGCACTAACTTTTTTGACTCATCACGTACGCTGCTGCTACTGTTTATTATCTATCCCTTATTCCTAGTTATATGTACAATATATGTTCAATTTATACTCATTGTGTATGTATTATTACTTTTATATTATGTGTTTTTATTTTCTATTATTTCTCTATTTTCTTTCTCTCTGCATTGTTGAGAAGGGCCCATAAGTAAGCATTTAACTGTTAGTCTACACCTGTTGTTTACGAAGCATGTGACGAATAACATTTTATTTTATTTGATGGACACGGCTTGCCGCGTACTTGTGGCTTGTGTGTGTGTGTGTGCATTTTCTATGCTCTTGCCATGCGCTGTGAGCAGCAGCTTGTAGGAACAGAATAGTTGGATATACAGATGTCTCCGTCCTTCACAGGCTCACTGAGGCCTACTGTACACCCATTCAGTGCTACTGGAGACAAGACAAAGCAGCAGTACTGTTCACACAACGTACTGTAGGGTTCAGAGCAGATACTTACTGTAGTCGATAGCAGTGTTTTGTTACACCAAGTGCTTGTGCTGGCGGGATGTAAATTGACACATAGGATGAAGCATTCAAATGTGTTTAAGTGATGCCTTTGACACACATCATGATTCATAATGTTTTGAACAAAAGGCCCAAGCCTAATTCCCTAGAGACAACCTATGGTGACAGTGGCATGAGTGGATAAGGGGGTATAATGGCACTGTTGAAAATATGTCAGGGTAATATCTTCAGAAGAAAGTTGGGATCTTCCCAATTTGTTGTGATCAATACAGTTGTTCTGGTTTTTGGTGCAGTGCGCAATGCATAACTTTCACTCTAAGAAAGAGGTCTGGCGCCATCTTGTGTAATTATATTGCACTGTACATGTTTAACAAACTCTTGGCATTTGAATTCCACACAATGCACACAATTACCTGACAGAAATGTTTTTCAGAGATTGTATAGAACCCCAGATATATAAGATAAGTACTTTTCTTTCATTTAACCTAATATAGGTTAGTCTCATTGAGATAAAGTATAGGCCTACAAGGCAGCAGGTAGCCTAGCGGCTAGAGAGGGTTGCCAGTTTGAATCCAGGGTCTGACGGGAAATATTTGTCTGGAAGTGAGCTGGCAACTGGAGGGTTGCTGGTATCAAATCCTAGATGCCATTGCCTGCCGTTGTGCCCTTGAGCAAGGCACTTAACCCCCCACAACAACTGCTCCACGGGCGCCCAGTGTGGCAGCCCCCTGTTGTACCAACCTCTCCAACCATGTATCTGTGTCTTTCTGAGGGGTTGGGATAAAGCAGAAGTCACATTTCGGTTAGTCCTTGTGTACAATTGATGAATAAAGAGATCTTAATCTAAGGAGATGGCAGTTTAGAGTGTATTTTATTTAGACATTTTGGGGCCATACCAAGTTTACATTTAACCTGGACCTCCGTCTCAAAATGCGTATCAGCCAATTAAAATTGTCAATTTACTTGCACGTGATAGAACACTACATTGTGTAGCTGGTCCCATCAGATAACCTGGCACACATTAGCCCTATGCAACCTCACCAGGTGGAAGTGATTATTTCCTGTAAAAAATTCAGTGTCAGCCTATCAAAGATCTTAAACCTTTTCTCCACAAACCAATGGCATTTCTTAAAATACGTCAACCTGGACACCAGAGGGCTATATTTAAACCTCCAAATTCAAGGTTTACTTTTGTTCCCCTTCACTTAGTCTGTCTCAAGTGTAGAGTGCCAGTATCGCATGATCATCGCATCCTTGACTAGGCTACTTACTAACGTTACGTTAGGCAAACTAGTTTTTAAATATATGACAAAATCCCACGTTTTTGCCTATCCGTTTCACACACATTCATGTTCTTTTACAGCAATAAAGATGTTGGGGGATTATACTGTACATGATGCAAGTTTATATTCGGACATCTTTAAAAAAGCTGAAGACACTTGTGGTCTTGTAAAATAGCTGTAATTTACCCCTGAGTGTGGTGAAGTGAGTGTGGCTAATGAAGAGACGGAAGAAGAAGCGAGACATCTCACTCCCTCCTTTTTCCAGTTTTTGCTCCTCATAGAAAGTAATCCATCCACCTGTACTCAGACCATCAATCTAGAACTTCACAGATGGTAGCTACACTTTCGACCCCATTCCCTCCTCCCTTCTCCAGACCATCTCTGGAGATGTTTTTCCATTCCTCACTTCCCTCATCCCTGACCACTGTCTGTATCCCCTCTGACTTAAAAATGGCCAGAGTCCTCAAGAATCCAACACTCCATCACGGTTGACAACTCCACGGTGTCCCCCTCCCAGAGTGCAAAGAACCTTGGCATGACCATGGACAACACCCTGTCATTCTCTGCAAACATCAAAGCAGTGACTCGATCCTGCAGGTTCATGCTCTACAACATCCGTAGAATACAACCCTACCTCACACAGGAAGCGGCGCAGGTCCTAATCCAGGCACTTGTCATCTCCCGCCTGGACTACTGCAACTCGCTGTTGGCTGGGCTTCCCGCTTGTGCCATAAAACTCCTGCGACTTATCCAGAACGTCACATCCCGCCTGATGTTCAACCTTCCCAAGTTCTCCCATGTCACCCCGCTCCTCTGCACACTCCACTGGGTTCCAGTCGAAGCTCGCATCCACTACAAGACCATGGTACTTGCCTACGGAGCAGCAATAGGAACTGCCTCTCCCTACCTTCAGGCTATGCTCAAACCCTACACCCCACCCCGAGTACTCCGTTCTGCAACCTCTGGCCCACCCCTACGGGAGGGCAGCTCCTGCTCAGCCCAGTCAAAGCTCTTCTCTGTCCTGGCACTCCAATGGTGGAACCAGCAGAGTCCCTGCCCAACTTCCGAAAACATCTGAAACCCTACCTCTTCAAAAATGATCTTAAATAATCCCACTGCACACCCCCTCGAAAATGCCTTTTCGTGAATTTACACTCGCACTTTACCTTTTTCCCCCCTACTAGCACTGACTTTTCTGAAAGCTATTTTATTGAGGAAATATGTACTTTCTATGACTGTGATATGTGGTTGTCCCACCTAGCTATCTAAAGATGAATGCACTGGATAAGAGTGTCTGTTAAATAAATAAAAATGTAAATGTAAGGCTACGCCAAAATTTCTATTTTGGCTAGCCCACCCTCTGCTTCAGAACTTCCAGATGCCATGTGGTGGAGAAAGAGATGGTAGTTTGGTTTGGCCTACATGGAATGATGTGGTACCCAAGTCCCTTTGATAGACATTTTGATGTATTGCACATGTTGGTAACACAACAACTGAACGACCAAACAACTCTGGAGCTGGCCGGCCCAGATAGTCAGCGCTGTTGGTCAGAGGTCAGCAGCTGGAGAAGGTAAGATGCCTTGTACCCAGATTTGACTTGTACCTGTACAAATGGTTGTAGAAACTTCATTATACCAGCAGGTGGTAGCAATGCAGCACCCTCTTCAATCCAGAGACCACAGCGATCATCAGTTGTTCAGAAATGAAAGCTTTTGGTCCATAAATGAAAAGCAACTATTCAAAGATGTAATTTGAAAATGTCCTAATAAGCAAGATGCACACTATTGTTCAATATACCATAGAAGTGCGAAAACATTAAATCATTAAAAGTGCATATGAATATCTTCCAATGGAGCAACACTTGGCTCAGATGGGCTGTTCTATTAGCCAAGTACGCCTACATCATTTAATAAAGAGAGGATCCATAATAGGGAGAGAGGACGCCCATTGTGTTTGAGCCATAATGTCCTGTGACTTTCCCTGGTACAGAGGCAATCTCAGTTCATTTAGATGCAACTGCTCTGATGCCTCTCAGTGCACACAGAGGGAAAATGAGGTCCGCTGGGTTCAGCGCACACAATTACTCTGTCTCCTATGGATGCCATCCATTCCACTGCCTACTAGTGCTCGTCATGCACGATTGGCCATTCGCATGGTTTCTGGACGCAAATACGTTTTCATGGCCAATAGAGCATTATGGAAAAGGGATTTGAATGGGAATTGTATTTTCCATCACTACATTTTACAAATGCCATGCTCATTTTATTTTGTTATAGAAGTGATACATTTTGTTATTATCCATTTATCTATTCACGTGGGAATTTCAGTGAAGCAATTAACAGTCAGTGCATTCTATTTCAATTAGGGTCTGATATCCTCTTGCTTTCCACTGTTGTCCGCGGCGCCACTTGTTTTTCACTCTGGCTAGCATCTTTTCAAGGTTATCATGCAATGGAATGATAGGCTGGTCATATAGAAGGAAACACCTTTTCATAGTGACAGAATGTGGTGATGAAACAGAATGGTTGCCAAGGTGTTCTGGAAAGATCAAGGTCACTATTAGTTAGGATTCAAGGTCTTTACACTCACTTTCATACACTGCACTCTGTTAATTAAGTGTATGTCCACTGTTTAAGACATTACAAAAAAGTCGCCTTTTCGAAGGAAACCAACCACTTTGTAAAAAACAACAATATATTCAGTAGATTCAGGGCTTTCTTCTGGATGTTCAAGTCACACTAGAAGGCAGCAAGTTTGAGTTTAAAAAGCCTTTATTATGTTGGCGTTTCTAAAGAAATTGTTAAATATAGACAAACAATCAAAATGCCAATGTGTTTCGGCACAGCCCATTTTGACATAGGGCCTACATCATTTATATTTTCCTTTCTACTCAAAAGGGCTTGAATAAAGATAGGCTATTCAGAAAGATTGGGTTTAGGACTAATAAACAGATTTGAGAGAGCACGAAGTCTGAATATCTCAGAGGAAGCACTCAACTGGCTGTCACTAATGGCTGGAGATGGGGGAGTAGATTGAAAATCTGTTTTGATTCTGTGGCGGTGATGTGTTAGGAATTGGAAACTGGTCAGGGTGTAGAGAAATGCTGGATGCAAAAGATAAGGCAAACAACTTCTATATTTAAAGGTTTAATAGACAAAGACAGACATGCATATGGGGAGATAGACACATTCCTCTATGAAGGTCGCAGCAATCTACCACCCTCCAGAGGTGAGGGCAGACCTAAATACTTTTTCCTTATCTGTTCGCTCTTTCATCCTTCTGTGCCCAGTGCCAAAGCATTAAATCAAGGCTGAGACCTTGGGGTTGAACAGACTATACATTTTAAACATCTTTATTGCTTAAAGGGGAGATTGCAGAATTACTGTTAAACATTCTGATTGGTTTCATTCTTCAAACTGAAAGTCCCAATACAACATCACTTTACATTTGTATTTTGGGAGAAATGTATATTATATCTGAATTTGACTGAAGTCATGTTGGAAAAGCATTCGGAAAAGTGACGTCAAGAGAAGAACAAACGCGTGAATACACAGCAGGAGTGAAGCCACTGTCCACATAAGACGGTAAAGACCCACATCATACCGAGTCCTCATTGTTTAAAAAAATAATATTTTGCCACTCTGAATAAAGACAACTTATAATTTGACCATATCCTGTGATTTCTTTATGCTGTATCAGCTAAAAATGTTTTTCTCACTTATACAGCGTGCAAGCTTTTAGCATAGCCCCTTTTAGACCCCTGCTAACCACTAGAAGCATTGAAACACATCACTTATTAGCGGTTCAGCACATCAGCATTTATTGTACTGTTACACAAAATCAAGATCAACCTTAACCATCATAGTAGACATTGAACATCTATAACCAAACTGGCTAAAACTCTGTTGTTGGCCGATGGTAGCTATAGCTAGCCACATGCTAAATCGAGTGCTAGCATTATTAACGTTACTAGCAGCAGTAACAAATAGTAAATCCAGGTATAATTGCTAACACAAACATTGGCTACCATCATATCCTGCAAGTTATATTGGCCAATAAAGATCAGGCAGTTCAACAAAAATAAAGACATACCTTAAAATAAACAAAGACATTAATCCGATTGGTATTTGACCATTCATTTCTGCAAAATGTGCAGTATTGATGGAGTTGTTGTAGCTTGCTTGCTAGATTATTCCATCCACAAACACCATGCTAGATCCGAGAGGGCCAGTTCGTTTTGCATGGCCCGATGTACTTATCTTCGTTTTTTTCATCTACTAGCAACATAACATGACAAAACTCTTTGGGCACTTTAGTACCTACTTACCCGATTCACCTCCATCACCGAAGCCACCAGCAGGCTGTTCCTTTCTTGACGCCAAAGTCGCAATGTATTGTTGGTATATGAGTTTTGGATAAATGTAATTCAAATTGCGAAATTATTTTTATAAACTTTTGCATTAAGACCGTTTACGTTGACCTCTGGTCTTAATGGCTGTCCACATCATGGAAGATAACTATAAAGATAACTATAACGATAAAACAAAAATCTTGAACAGGAGCGTTCACGCTACAACAAAAAGAGTGGAGAACAATAACGAGAGCTATCGTTTGGATCACTTTCAGAGCTATTTTTTCCCTGTCCCGCCGACATAAAACAATGACAACCAATCAAAAACATGTTTAATTGAAGCATTCTTGGTTTCTAGGTGCACGAGGCTGTTCGGAGAGGAGAGAAGGCTGAGCGCAAGGTAAGCTTGCCTGAATAACTGGGCATGTGTGAGCATATTGGTGGCCACATTAATTATAGGACGACTTGGGAGAATGATGATCCACGACAAACAGCCTATGAGAAGGCCTTCTTTTCCGATGGTAGGCCTATCTGTTAACCCCAATACATCCTGACAAAATACACACTATGACTGGCATGCTAATATGCCGTTCTGGACCTTGTAAACTGTCGAAAATAGACCCATAACTGATCCAAATGGTTGCATAATCAGGCCTAGGCTGTATGCAATTATTTCGGTATGATTTAGGTTATTCAAATTAGCCTACATCGCTGCAGTTTACAGCCCTAGACAAAATTGTGTACTCACTTGATAACAATAATATATTCCTCATTGCATTGTGTTGTTGTAGCCTAAGTAGAATAATTGTATTGTCTAAAAACGTAGGCCTAATCAATAGTGGAGTTTTGCGTATCCGGGACTGCAGGAATGCACATCTACCATTTCATAATTTTTTCTTGCACTTTCTTGCACAAAATATTTAGAGCCCTACTATTTAGCTAATGAATGGCCTAATATCTAGCTTATTACTTCAGCTACACATCTCCAGCATCTCTTCCAGCTGTTCCCGTGCACAATAGGCTATAGGCTACGCAAGCGTCTCCGCTATTCCTCTTCACGTGAAATCCCAGGAAAAGCTACAAAAGCTATTGGATATTTATAAAAAAATATTATATACAGTGGGGAGAACAAGTATTTGATACACTGCCGATTTTGCAGGTTTTCCTACTTACAAAGCATGTAGAGGTCTGTAATTTTTATCATAGGTACACTTCAACTGTGAGAGACTGAATCTAAAACAAAAATCCAGAAAATCACATTGTATGATTTTTAAGTAATGAATTTCCATTTTATTGCATGACATAAGTATTTGATACATCAGAAAAGCAGAACTTAATATTTGGTACAGAAACCTTTGTTTACAATTACAGAGATCATACGTTTCTTGTAGGTCTTGACCAGGTTTGCACACACTGCAGCAGGGATTTTGGCCCACTCCTCCATACAGACCTTCTCCAGATCCTTCAGGTTTCGGGGCTGTCGCTGGGCAATACGGAATTTCAGCTCTCTCCAAAGATTTTCTATTGGGTTCAGGTCTGGAGACTGGCTAGGCCACTCCAGGACCTTGAGATGCTTCTTACGGAGCCACTCCTTAGTTGCCCTGGCTGTGTGTTTCGGGTCGTTGTCATGCTGAAAGACCCAGGTACGACTCATCTTCAATGCTCTTACTGAGGGAAAGAGGTTGTTGGCCAAGATCTCGCGATACATGGCCCCATCCATCCTCCCCTCAATACGGTGCAGTCGTCCTGTCCCCTTTGCAGAAAAGCATCCCCAAAGAATGATGTTTCCACCTCCATGCTTCACGGTTGGGATGGTGTTCTTGGGGTTGTACTCATCCTTCTTCTTCCTCCAAACACGGCGAGTGGAGTTTAGACCAAAAAGCTATATTTTTGTCTCATCAGACCACATGACCTTCTCCCATTCCTCCTCTGGATCATCCAGATGGTCATTGGCAAACTTCGGATGGGCCTGGACATGCGCTGGCTTGAGCAGGGGGACCTTGCATGCGCTGCAGGATTTTAATCCATGACAGCGTAGTGTGTTACTTTTGGTCAGTGCCGGTGGCTGAAGAGTTTTGTTGCCAGGGGGAAGAGTATACGTGGGTGAGGGCACCCGTGGGGTTTACAAATAGTCCAACTTTGTATCTCGCCGCATTAAAATAATCGCTAAAAGGGTGTACATTTGAAGGTTCTGTGTTGGTACAATACGTAGACGTTTGGTTATTGGCGTCAACAGACGAAGAAACTAATATGCGAGACACCACATTAGTAAACTATTTGGCAGAGCAGGGTTACAAAGCATCATATGAGAAAGCACAACTGGCAAAACAAGAGGTAACGTATTTGGGGGTTTCGATTTCAAAAGGCACAAAGCATATTACACGTGATCGAATAGGAACAATGCGTTCTCTGGCACGACCAAACACTCCTTGCATACTCAGGAAAACCCTAGGGGTTTTACATTTTTTGAGAAATTTTATTGTCGTATTCTGAAATTGCTGAGCCACTTACAGAATTTACGAAAGGGGGGAAGGGTCCCCATGAAAGAATAGAGGAGTCAAGAGTGTGAGGAAGCGTTTGTCGAGCTAAAGAAGCAATTGTGTCAAGTGCCAGCATTGGGGTTGCCAAACCTAAAATTACCAGAAAATGTTTTGGTTCATGATCATGAAGGGCATTGTAGTGCAGTGGTTACGCAAAATCATGGGGGAAAAGAGAGACCAGTAATGTACTGGAGTAAATCGTTAGACTCGGTGGTGTCTGAGGACAGTACAAGCGACAGAGATGGTGTTGCATAGCACTGCTTCAAATACAATGGGTCAAAAAGTGGATCTATATGTTCCACACACTGTAGCAACCATAGTTAACAGCACGAAAGCACAACATGTTACTAGTGCGAGATGGACACAATGGGAGTTAATGTTAAATGGGGAAAATCTACAATTCCATAAAATTGGTGCTTTGAATCGTGCGTCATTAATGTTGTTGCCTGGGGAGGGTGAATCGCACATATGTTACTCCAAAGCCTCGGGCCGATTTGCAAGAGACAGAATTGGAATCGGGACAAGTATTGTATACAGACGGCTCTAGCTACATGACCATGGAAGGGAAGTACGCTGTGTCAGCCCAGGGGGCAGAGTTATATGCATTAGCCGAGGCTTGTAGGTTGTCGGAAGGGGAGAACGTTACAATATACACAGATTCTCTATATGCATTTGGGGTAGTTCATGATTTCAGTACATTGTGGTTACAAAGGGGCATGTTAACGGCGACAGGAAAACCAATAAAAAATGGACATGAGGTAGAAGCATTATTAGAAGCGTGTCAGTTACCCAGTAAATTAGCAGTGGTGAAATGTGAAGCTCATACTAGTCGTACAGATAAAATAGCCATAGGGAATCGCCAAGCAGACGAAGCGACCATGGCGGCAGCCTTAGTAGGAGAAAGTGTTAAGGAACTGCATGTAAATATTGTAAATACCAAGGCAAGATTCTTAGTCTAAAAGATTTACAGCAGCAAACCAACATAAAATAAATGTGGGAGTAGTTAGAACATGGGTGCCAAGTAGACACTGAGGGGTTGTGGTATAATACTACCACTGGAAGGCCCGTGGCACCAAACGGGATACATATTACTCTCTCTGAAATGTATCATGGACCAACGCATCAATCGGCTGTGAACATGTATTCTCAGTTCAAGACGACGTGGTGGGGAAAGGGGGTGTTGGGAACATTTCGGGACTGGGTTAAAAGATGTGTGATATGTGCTCAACACAATATTGCACCTACAATGTCTACTCCTGCCTGACAGCAACCCCTGCCGGATTGACTATTTACATAATTACAGATAGACTTTATAGGGCCACTCCCTCGAAGCAGGGGAAAGACTCATGCATTGGTAGTGGTGGAAAGATTCTCCAGATGGACAGAAGTATTCGCAACTTCCTCAGCTTCAGTGAACTTTGTAGCACAAACTTTGTTAATGGAAGTGATACCGAGATGGGGCTTATACCGGACACTAGACTCCGATCAAGGGACACATTTCACCTCCAAAGTGCTACAGGCTGTGTGTAAGGCTTTGGGATTCGGAAATGCTTTTCATTGTCCATATAGGCAGCAAGCGGTGTGGATTATGGAGCGTCAGAACCGTTCGATTAAGGAGAAATTGGCCAAAATGTTAAGCACCGAAGGGAAAGACTGGGTTACGAAGTTACCCGTGATACTGATGTCAATGAGGGCATCAATGAACGCCACATGAAGTGGTAACGGGGAGACCGATGAGAGTAACAGTAGCTGTTATTCACGTCACAAATTAGTGATCTGGCAATAATGGGAGAGTCTATGTTGTCCTATTGTCATAAAATGACCCACGCGTTGCAGTGTGTATATTCACAGGTGAAAGCAGCGCATAAGGAGCAGACGCCAGGAGATAACCGAGAGCACGGGCTGAATCCCGGAGATCGAATGTACATCAAGATCCACCGGGGGGGGGGGGACGGCATTGGTCTGGACCACACACTGTACTCCTTACAGCACCTGCAGCGGTGAAGACCACAGCCTCTTCTCGGTGGGTTCACACTTCTCATGTGAAACAAGATCCAGCTGCATAACGGGTGAGCTGGAAGACGCTGTGATAGAGGAAGTGGAGCTAAGGAGAAAGAGGAAGAGTAGATTCCACTGTAAACAAGCAGTTGGGTGGGGTCTGGGAGCTACTTTAACCTCCATAGTTTTTGTGTCAGTTGCTTTAATGGTTAATGCACCATGTAAAAAGGATAGGTTGACAATTTGCATAGAATGGGTGGCCAAATATGAAGACACAAGAATGTATTGGGGTAGAGTCAGTACTAACGCTACTGATACCAGACAGATCACTAATCACAAAGGTATGGTGATCTGGGTGGAGCCACTTGATAACAGGACTAGTACATTGGACGTAGGCTGTTCAAAATAAGGTGTAGTTTTATTACAGACAGGAATGTGGAAGGAATGTAAAGACACTGAGAGTCTAAAGAACGGAACTCGCCTCAAATGGACATAATGTGCCAGGGTTCTCAATCAGCTGATGATCAGTTGATAACTTTCAGATTGGTGCTACCAGAACAAAAACAAATTCAGGAGGTTGAAAACGTTGACACAACCGTTGCTGACAATGGAGCAGCAAAGGATAGTGTGGGGGAAGGGCTATCGTGTAAAAGGAGGTTCTATTCACCAGTGATGCCCTACAGTACTGCAACTAAGGGAGTGAAGTGGTCAGGGAAGGTTTTAGACACCAGTAGACCACAGACCTGGGGAAAGATAGCTTGTTGGTGTAATTATACTCTGGACAATATCCTAAGGGGTAAATATGGGAACCAAACTATTCTTACGGTCAAGCGTCAGGGGGAAGAAGAGGCATATGAGCAGATGAAGGCATACTTACAGACTCGTTTAGTGGCTGAACTAGTGACTGAGACAGAATTTCATGTAAATGGTATGATGAGGGAGTCACGGGTCAGTCCTACGGGGTGTTAGTTGCAGATTCTGGCAGGACCGAAATCATTGCATTCTATGGAGTCCCAAAAACCAAGGCGTTAATGTTACAGGGAATTGGGAAAGCGGAATTGAATATGACTGGGGCAGAGATTTGCGTGGCTGATAGATTAAGGAAGTGGGTAAAAGAGGCTCTGGGGAATGATAGCACTCCTCTGTGTATAGCTCGTAGTAGAGGAAGGACAGCTAACTATGCACAATATAGAGACTACTATGAAGTCAGGTTGAAAGTCACACATACCCAGATCATGGTGGGAGTAGCAGAGATAGTGTTGTCATTTCAGACACTATTGTCAACTTTCAGTGAGGGGTTCATCGAAGAAGGTGCAACCCTTGAAAGAATAGCCACATATCCCTGTATACAGGAGGCCACCTCACCAGAAGGGAAGATCGCTGTAATAATAGCATCACATCTCCGATAGAGTGTGATTATAAATCAGAGGCCATAAGTCTTGGCGGTGTAAGCATACAAATCAACTTAGAATTTTAATAATGTTTTATTTTCTGTTCATTTATAAGTAATATCAAAGTTTATATAATGTTGAACAGTATGGAGTTACTATTCAAAAAGGAGGGACTGTTGGATTCTAGCTTGAAATACACGCATTCATGTTACCATACTAGAACGTACTGATTACTTTACATGTATAATGAATGTATATGTTGGGGTCAGTGGAGGGTGGATAAGAACTAGGTGCATGGAAAGTTACTGAAGGAGACAATGGAGGGAGGCAGGAAGTTTACATTCTGTCAAACATGTTATTGTTAAATCTCATGGATCCTATGGAGGGAGGCAAAGGGCAACAGTCTGGTTTCAGTCACTAATAAGGAAGGACAGCCGTGGATTAGGGAGGAGTGAGGAATTCGGCCCGAGGTCAGGTCAGATGAAATGAGGAGGAACAGTCCTGTTACGCACATATGTTTACATGCCCACAAAGGTTCTAGCAAGAGGCGGGGCCATGACTACACCAGTGAGATGAACCAATTAAGTTCCTGACTAGCAACAGAGATGTGTTGGCTATCTAGATATGCAAGGAGGTGACTCCTCCTAGTAGGAGGGTATAAATATATGTGCTTGTGTAAACATGTCTTTATTTTTGCAGCTATTTGACCCATTGGGTGAATAAACTTGGTTTGAGCTTTTCCTAGTCATCCATCTGAGTTTTTACTATGTTTGTTCAAAACTGTCTGCTACAGTGTTTTGTAGTCCGAGTGGCCTAACATTTTGACACATGGGAAGTCTATGTTCCCCTGGTTCATATCACTCAGTTTCTTCAAAATGTATCCCAAAATATTTTAGCCTTGGTGCTGAAATAATGGGCATTGTGGAATGAAATGTACATGCTGTATTGTAGACCAACAAAAATGCTGTTACTAATGAGGAATGAGGATATGTACTGACTGAGGGAATGTGCATACTGATAGGTTTTTGTGTATACAGCTGTATAAGTAAATATATCAGTATGAAGACTGAAAATGTAAGTCACTCTGGATAAGAGCTTCTGCTAAATGACTAAAATTTACAAATGTAAAGACTGAATGAGAGACTGAAAATATAAAAGGAGAATCCTGTACTGTGAAAAGCTGTCAACAGGAGGTAAACAAGGTCGTCCACTGTCTCCATATCTATTTGTTATGGCCATCAAAATGTTAGCTATTAAAATCAGATCCAACAATAATATCAAGAGGTTAAAAATCCAGGGCTTAAAACCAAAAGTGTCAATGTATGCTGATGACTGAAGTTTTCTTTAAATCCGCAATCTTGATTCCTGCATGGTCTCATTGAGGATGTCGATAATTTCTCTATCTATCTGGACTAAAACCTAGGCTGGGATTGATTCAAACTTGCCATAGCAAAGTTTATGCAGTGTCTTTATTTACAATATTCATCCTGTGAAAAGTGAAAGCATACCTGTGAAAGGGGTTGCCCTGGTAGTAGTTGTAGGTTTTTATACAGTACCCGAGACCAGTCTGTGAGTTAATTTAACCATTGGAAAAAGATCTACTGCGTAAATACTGCAATGCGGGATTGAAATGAGCCCCTAATTATGATGTGTACCAAATTACGTATTGGATTGTTAAAATACACAACTTTTACATTACCCTCTAATTTACCAATAAAATGGTCTGATGGTGAAGTAGACATACTTGATATTCATATCAATAAAAAAAATTACGAACTCATAACAACAAAATTCAATAGAAAGTTAGCAAAAAGAGACAAGATCTTGCAACCATGGAGAGGTAAATACCTGTCTATTTATGGAAAAATCACACTGATGAACTCTTTAGTCATATCACAGTTTACTTATGGCACTGCCTAATCCAGATGACAAATATTTTACTTTATTTTGTATTTTGTTCAGCCAAGGCAGCAGCTACTCCTCATGGGGTCCACACAGGAATAAAACAATTACATAATAATAAAACAATATCCTACATCATAAATAAAACAATACATCATACAAGAACTTATTACATTATTACTCCATTATTGCACATTTACGGTATACATTTTACAATACTACAATAATACAATATTACAATGTGTGGGTGTGTAGAGTGTGTGTGTGTGTCCCGTCACAGTCCGTGTTGTACCCTAAGGTGTTGTTTTATCTGTTTTCTAAATCAGATTTTACTGCTAGCTTTCACTTTATTTGGAACAGTAAGCCAGACAAAATTATACATGCATATTTATATAATGAATATTATTAAATAAAAGTATTAAATATTAAAGCATTAAACCTCTCACTAAAAGCTTCAGTCATACAAAAGTTATACTTAAACCCGATCAGGTTCTCCATTAGATTAGTAAGAATGGCTCACCCTTTGTTCAAAAATTTCCTTTTTGCCTTTATCCAGATTGCAACCTCTCATTTTCGGTTAATTGAAATGAAACCTTGTTCAACGTATCGCCTATTCTAAAACAAGCCATACAAAGCTGGTTACAATTTCAATTTAATCCTCTAGAAAACACAGAACAAATATTCCCAAAAATATTATCGTTAAAATCAAATACAGTGGGGAGAACAAGTATTTGATACACTGCCGATTTTGCAGGTTTTCCTACTTACAAAGCATGTAGAGGTCTGTACTTTTTATCATAGGTACACTTCAACCTTGAGAGACGGAATCTAAAACAAAAATCCAGAAAATCACATTTTATGATTTTTAAGTAATAATTTGCATTTTATTGCATGACATAAGTATTTGATACATCAGAAAAGCAGAACTTAATATTTGGTACAGGAACCTTTGTTTTTGCATTTACAGAGATCATACATTTCCTGTAGGTCTTGACCAGGTTTGCACACACTGCAGCAGGGATTTTGGCCCACTCCTCCATACAGACCTTCTCCAGATCCTTCAGGCTTCGGGGCTGTCGCTGGGCAATACGGACTTTCAGCTCCCTCCAAAGATTTTCTATTGGGTTCAGGTCTGGAGACTGGCTAGGCCACTCCAGGACCTTGAGATGCTTCTTAGGGAGCCACTCCTTAGTTGCCCTGGCTGTGTGTTTCGGGTCGTTGTCATGCTGGAAGACCCAGCCACGACCCATCTTCAATGCTCTTACTGAGGGAAGGAGGTTGTTGGCCAAGATCTCGCGATACATGGCCCCATCCATCCTCCCCTCAATACGGTGCAGTCATCCTGTCCCCTTTGCAGAAAAGCATCCCCAAAGAATGATGTTTCCACCTCCATGCTTCACGGTTGGGATGGTGTTCTTGGGGTTGTACTCATCCTTCTTCTTCCTCCAAACACGGCGAGTGGAGTTTAGACCAAAAAGCTATATTTTTGTCTCATCAGACCACATGACCTTCTCCCATTCCTCCTCTGGATCATCCAGATGGTCATTGGCAAACTTCAGACGGGCCTGGACATGCGCTGGCTTGAGCAGGGGGACCTTGCGTGCGCTGCAGGATTTTAATCCATGACGGCGTAGTGTGTTATTAATGGTTTTCTTTGAGACTGTGGTCCCAGCTCTCTTCAGGTCATTGACCAGGTCCTGCCGTGTAGTTCTGGGCTGATCCCTCACCTTCCTCATGATCATTAATGCCCCACGAGGTGAGATCTTGCATGGAGCCCCAGACCGAGGCTGATTGACCGTCATCTTGAACTTCTTCCATTTTCTAATAATTGCGCCAACAGTTGTTGCCTTCTCACCAAGCTGCTTGCCTATTGTCCTGTAGCCCATCCCAGCCTTCTGCAGGTCTACACTTTTATCCCTGATGTCCTTACACAGCTCTCTGGTCTTGGCCATTGTGGAGAAGTTGGAGTCTGTTTGATTGAGTGTGTGGACAGGTGTCTTTTATACAGGTAACGAGTTCAAACAGGTGCAGTTAATACAGGTAATGAGTGGAGAACAGGAGGGCTTCTTAAAGAAAAACTAACATGTCTGTGAGAGCCGGAATTCTTACTGGTTGGTAGGTGATCAAATACTTATGTCATGCAATAAAATGCAAATTAATTACTTAAAAATCATACAATGTGATTTTCTGGATTTTTGTTTTAGATTCCGTATCTCACAGTTGAAGTGTAACTATGATAAAAATTACAGACCTCTACATGCTTTGTAAGTAGGAAAACCTGCAAAATCGGCAGTGTATCAAATACTTGTTCTCCCCACTGTATACTGATTGGTTTTTTGAAAAAACATTATTTATGGAAAAAAGGTATTAAAAAAAATCTTTATTAATGATATTATGCATAGGAATGGTGGAGTTATGTCACAAATAAAGCTAACAAAATATATGGGAATGTTTTCTCTATCCAAAGTTACAACCAACTGATTGCAGCACTATCACAGAAATGGAGGAGGCAAGTGGAAGGGGGAGAAGGTAGGGAACTTGTTTGTCTGCCTTATATTAAAGACCAACATTTGCTGAAAAAAATGGTCATCAATAGAAAAATATACCAGATTCATTTGAGGACCAAAATGTTGATAGCTGCAGGTTGCAAAATAACTGGGAAGAGATTATCAATGTTCTGATTCTACGGCACATGGTTTATTAACTGAAACACAAAACAAAGCTTGATTCAACACTTCAAGTTTTTCAATTTAAATTATTATAAACAATTCTTGCCACCAACAAAGTGTTATATGCAGTATATGGGGCATACAACCATCTCAGCTCTGCAGATTTTGCTGCGAAGAAACAGATAATCATTATATCATTTATTCTGGTATTGCCCCCATGTAGCTTGTTTATGGTCTCAGGTTCAGCAGTGGCTGAAAAACTACTACCTAAAAAAGTAACCCTACAAATAGCACTGTTGGGCAATTTGGAAAGCCATAGTCAATCAATTAATAATATAATAATAGTCTTAGCAAATATATTCATCTTTAATATACAATCTGTGGATACTATGAGATTAGAAAGACATCACAGCACAGTTGAAAAATATATGGCACATGGAAATCAAGAGAGGGTGATCTACGGAGATAGGTGTGATGGGCTGAGTGTAGCTGAGAGCTGGGATTAAAAGCTCATGATCTGTAATAACCAGGACTGAAAACACCATATCATGTACACCGGATATGTCTGAGTACCATTTAATGTGACGTGTATATCAAACTATATGTACTGTATGTCATGTAATACTGTGTATCAAAGTAACATGTATGTAAAATGCATGAATAATGTACTGTACATGTAACAAAATGGCTTTAAAAAAATACAAAAAAGTAAAACAAATCCTCAATGTGAGAAACAGAAGGAAATGTTCTCTCTGGCTGTAGAGAAAGGGATTGGGAAGCGTTTTGTTGTCACCATGTTGACTGTTCCTGTGGGTTTTAGTGTCACATGTTATTTAGCAGATGGAGTCATCCGTTTGGTGCGTCAATTCAAAACAGACCCCCTGTCAGTCCAATAGAGCTGTTTGGCAGGCTACCACACAGGGGGTCCATAATGCCTCCGCTTCACTATTTCAGCTTTCATTTTAACCCAATTATTCACACTATAAAGTGTTGCTGAGAGAAAGAACAGTGAGATGACAGACATACCTGTTCTAGTAGCTAAGGCAATCAACATGATGGGCCGACTACACACTTGTCACTCTGGACGCAGCAATTAAGTGCTGTCAGAGTTTTGGTTGTAATTAATTACTATAGTTCACTCTGCACCCCTAATGAGCATCCCCCTGAGAAATGCTTCTCATACTTTACTTTTTTCCAAAGATGCATAATTTATTAGACTTACCGTGGGCAACTTTTCTCTAAATGCTTTTAGAAAGTTTTATAGTAGAGTATCCTTAAAGCTAGAATCCTTAATTGAAACAATAACAAAGCTGTCACCCTGTCTGTGTTTTGGTAAAAAGCTGAGGGATGGGCCTGGAGAAATGTAACCACTCTCAAATTCATAGACAGAGCTATGGATGCAGGGACTGACCAGCCATGATATCAAAATTATAGTTTTAACCATGTTTTGAGGCTAAACTGTGTTTGTTTACATTTACATTGTTTACAAACATTGGAGTAAAACAAGCTTGTAATTTGGGTTCTGATGGGGTATGACAGTTGAACTAAGCTCATGAGGCATTAAAGTTATATTCTTAAAGGGCTTCATTCCATAGCTAGAGGACTCCTGATATCTCCAGGAGTGATAATTATCATTTATTTTGTCTTTATCTGTTCTAGTACTGTCTTTTTGCTAGCTAGGGCCACCTACTTTAAGTGCTGCTTGTCTTCCCAGTGGCCTACTTGGTGTGTGAACTGCTGACTGCTCATAATTAGCAGATAGTTGCTGACACATCAACCAGGATCAAGGCGCAGGGCAATTTGTGACTTGTTTTGGTAATCAGTGGCTGTATTGGAGGGGGAGACGTTTCACCTCTCTTAAGCAATCAGTAATTAGTACAGGGAGGTGTGCTCTCCACCTCTGCTAGGCAATTAGCAATTAGTGTTAATTCTTCAGCGGCAGCTGTAACCAACGGTCGTGTCAGACCGTCGCCGAAACAAAGACGGTTCTGCAGAGTTGTTCGAGGAAGGAAAGAGAGGAAGGCTCCACACCACTCTCTCACTTGAGTATCTTACCTAGTTATTTACAGATTATCTAATTTGGTATTTTGTAGCTTTGTCAACTATGTGTGTGCTTTCTATACCTGTTCGCTCCTCTCCCTGTAGGCTTTACAGAACACAGAGTTCATCTCAGCCTATGCTGCCCTTCAGTCCCTTGACTTTTTGGCCCTGAAAGAGACATGGATCACCCCAGAGAACACTACTACTCCAGCTGCTCTTTCTTCATCTGTCCGAGAGCATCATCTCTCATAGTCCGAGAGCATCTGGTCGTCGCGGTGGCACAGGTCTACTAATTTCTCCTAAGTGGAGATTTTGTATTTTCTCCCTCTCTCAACTGTCCATCATTTGAATTCCATGCTGTCACTGTCACTTGTCCACTCAAGTTTAGGATTATTGTCATCTATCGCCCATCAGGTGCCCTTGGAGAGTTCCTCAATGAGCTTGACTCCTTGAGGTCATTTCCTGACGATGGCTCACCGCTCTTTGTACTTGGCGACTTCAACCTCCTGACGTCTGCCTTCGATTCATTTCTTTCCAACTCTCTTTCCCCTCCTTGCCTCTTGAACTCACCCTTTCCCAATCCCCTCCAAATCACAAGGCAGGCAATACGCTTGACCTCATCTTTACTAGAGGCTGCTCGCCTACTAATCTCACTGCAACCCCCCTCCAGATCACTACTTTGTTTCCTTTTCTGTCTCCCTTTCCTCCAACCCTAACCACTCAGCCCGTACCCAGATGGTCATGCGCCGTCGCAATCTTAACTCTCTCCCACTACTGTCTCCTCTTCTATCCTATCATCTCTCCCTTCTGCTTTATCCTCCTCCCTCCTGTCTCCTGATTATGCCTCTTCGACCCTACTCTCCTCCCTTTCCACATTCTTTGACTCGCACTGTCCCCTTTCGTCCCAGCTGGCTCGATCCTCCCCTCCTGCTCCGTGGCTGAGTGACTCATTGCGAGCTTACAGAACAGGGCTGTGGGCAGCTGAGCGAAAATGGAGGAAAAATAACTTTCGGAGGACCTATCATCGTTTCACTCCTCTCTACCTTATTTTCCTCTGTATCCACTGCTAAAGCCACTTTCTACCACTCTAAATGTCAAGCTTCTGCCTCTAACCCTAGGAAACTAGTTTCCACCTTCTCCTCCCTCCTTAATTCTCCACCCCCTCCTCCTCCCTCTCTGCGGACGACTTTGTCAACCACTTTGAAAAGAACGTTGACGACATCCGCTATTCATTCACTCAGCCTATTGAGTCCACTGGTCTCACTCACACAGAACTACCCTACGCCTTGACCTCTTTCTCCCCTCTCTCTCTTGCGACTAGTGAAGTCTGGCTGCCCGACAACCTGCTCGCTTGACCCCATCCCCTCCTCCCTTCTCCAGACCATCTCTGGAGACCTTCTCCCATTCTTCACTTCCCTCATCAACTCATCCCTCTGACTTCAAAATGGCCCGAGTTGCTCCCCTCCTCAAGAAACCTACACTCGACTCATCTGACATCAAAAACTATAGACCTGTATCCTTTCTTTCTTTTCTTTCCAAAACACTTGAGCGTGCTGTCTCTGATCAACTTTCTCGTTATCTCTCTCAGAACAATCTTCTTGACCCTAACCAGTCAGGCTTCAAGACGGGTCATTCAACTGAGACTGCTCTTCTCTGTGTCACGGAGGCTCTCTGCACTGCCAAAGCTGACTCTCTATCCTCTGTTCTCATCCTCCTAGATCTATCCACTGCCTTCAACACTGTGAACCATCAGATCCTCCTCTCCACCCTCTCAGGGCTGGGCGACTCAGGCTCTGCACACTCTTGGATTGCATCCTATCTGGCAGGCCGCTCCTACCAGGTGAAGTGAAGAGGATCTGTGTCTATACCACGTACTCTCATTACTGGTGTCCCTCAGGGCTCGGTTATAGGCCCTCTCTTCTTCTCTCTATACACCAAGTCACTCGGCTCCGTCATATCCTCACATGGTCTCTCCTATCATTGCTATGCGGATGACACTCAACTACTTTTCTCCTTCCCCCTTCTGACACCCAGGTGGCGACACGCAACTCTGCGTGCATGGTAGATATCTCAACTTGGATGTCGGTCCACCACCTCAAGCTCAACCTCGACAAGATGGAACTGTTCTTCCTCCCGGGAAAGGCCTGCCTGCTCAAAGACCTCTCCATCACGGTTGACAACTCCACAGTGTCACCCTCCCAGAGTACACAGAACCTTGGCATGACCCTGGACAACACCCTGTCGTTCTCTGCAAACATCTAAGCAGTGACCCGCTCCTGCAGGTTAACGCTGTACAACATCCGTTGAGTACAATCCTACCTCAAACAGGAAGCGGCGCAGGTCCTAATCCAGGCACTTGTCCTCTCCCGTCTGGACTACTGCAACTCGCTGTTGGCTGGGCTTCCCGCTTGTGCCATCAAAACCATAACAATTAATCATGTTATGGGTATGCTTGTAATCTGTAAGGACTGGTTTTTCAGGATTTAAAAAACCTGGAATGGAGCTAAGCATAGGCAAAATCCTAGAGGAAAACCTGGTTCAGTCTACTTTCCACCAGACACTGGGAGATGAACTCACCTTTCAGCAGGGCAATAAACTAAAACACAAGGACAAATCTACACTGAAGTTGCTTACCAAGAAGACAGTGAATGTTCCTCAGTGGCCGAGTTACAGTTTTGACTTAAATCTGCTTGAAAATCTATGGCAAGACCTGAAAATTGTTGTCTAGCAATGATCAACAAACAATTTGACAGAGCTTGAAGAATTTTGAAAAGAATAATGGGAAAATGTTGCACAATCCAGGTGTGGAAAGCTCTTAGAGACTTATCCAGAAAGACTCACAGCTGTAATCACCAAAGGTGCCAAAGGTGCTTCTACAAATTATTGATTCAGGGGTGTGAATACTTACAGTGGGGAGAACAAGTATTTCATACACTACCGATTTTGCAGGTTTTCCTACTTACAAAGCATGTAGAGGTCTGTAATTTTTATCATAGGTACACTTCAACTGTGAGAGACAGAATCTAAAACAAAAATCCAGAAAATCACATTAATAATTAATTTGCATTTTATTGCATGACATTAGTATTTGATACATCAGAAAAGCAGAACTTAATATTTGGTACAGAAACCTTTGTTTGCAATTACAGAGATCATACGTTTCCTGTAGGTCTTGACCAGGTTTGCACACACTGCAGCAGGGATTTTGGCACACTCCTCCATACAGACCTTCTCCAGATCCTTCAGGTTTCGGGGCTGTCGCTGGGCAATACGGACTTTCAGCTCCCTCCAAAGATTTTCTATTGGGTTCAGGTCTGGAGACTGGCTAGGCCACTCCAGGACCTTGAGATGCTTCTTAGGGAGCCACTCCTTAGTTGCCCTGGCTGTGTGTTTCGGGTCGTTGTCATGCTGGAAGACCCAGCCACGACCCATCTTCAATGCTCTTACTGAGGGAAGGAGGTTGTTGGCCAAGATCTCGCGATACATGGCCCCATCCATCCTCCCCTCAATACGGTGCAGTCGTCCTGTCCCCTTTGCAGAAAAGCATCCCCAAAGAATGATGTTTCCACCTCCATGCTTCACGGTTGGGATGGTGTTCTTGGGGTTGTACTCATCCTTCTTCTTCCTCCAAACACGGCGAGTGGAGTTTAGACCAAAAAGCTATATTTTTGTCTCATCAGACCACATGACCTTCTCCCATTCCTCCTCTGGATCATCCAGATGGTCATTGGCAAACTTCAGACGGGCCTGGACATGCGCTGGCTTGAGCAGGGGGACCTTGCGTGCGCTGCAGGATTTTAATCCATGACGGCGTAGTGTGTTACTAATGGTTTTCTTTGAGACTGTGGTCCCAGCTCTCTTCAGGTCATTGACCAGGTCCTGCCGTGTAGTTCTGGGCTGATCCCTCACCTTCCTCATGATCATTGATGCCCCACGAGGTGAGATCTTGCATGGAGCCCCAGTCCGAGGCTGATTGACCGTCATCTTGAACTTCTTCCATTTTCTAATAATTGCGCCAACAGTTGTTGCCTTCTCACCAAGCTGCTTGCCTATTGTCCTGTAGCCCATCCCAGCCTTGTGCAGGTCTACAATTTTATCCCTGATGTCCTTACACAGCTCTCTGGTCTTGGCCATTGTGGAGAGGTTGGAGTCTGTTTGATTGAGTGTGTGGACAGGTGTCTTTTATACAGGTAACGAGTTCAAACAGGTGCAGTTAATACAGGTAATGAGTGGAGAACAGGAGGGCTTCTTAATGAAAAACGAACAGGTCTGTGAGAGCCGGAATTCTTACTGGTTAGTAGGTGATCAAATACTTATGTCATGCAATAAAATGCAAATTAATTACTTAAAAATCATACAATGTGTTTTTTCTGGATTTTTGTTTTAGATTCCGTCTCTCACAGTTGAAGTGTACCTATGATAAAAAATTACAGACCTCTACATGCTTTGTAAGTAGGAAAACCTGCAAAATCGGCAGTGTATCAAATACTTGTTCTCCCCACTGTATGTAAATGATATATTTCTGTATTTCATTTTCAATCAATTTAAAAAATATTCCAAAAACATGTTTTCACTTAGTCATTATGGGGTATTGTGTGTAGATGGCTGAGAAAAAATTATAATTGTATCCATTTTGAATTCAGGCTGTAACACAACAAAATGTGGAATAAGTCAAGGGGTATGAAGATATGTGAAGGCACTGTATCATTAATTTATATGTCCAAAAATGGATATAGCAACTAAGGATTCCAGCTTTAATCCAAAACCCTTGATTTTACAGTAGACAGTGCTCTTAGAACTTAGCTGTTACTCTATTTAATTAGATCCGCTTTAGCCGACATCCGCATAGCGGTTGTTTAGGCGGTGTCGGAGGTGGAACAGCATTAGAGCTGTCAAATCCACAAGCAGATCCTGGCATTATACCTAAAGTGGACATTTCCATTGGCTGCACAGAGTCGCATTAAGAGAATTCCCATGTAGCCTTGTTTACAAGTTCGAACACTGGAATTCTCGATTATGCTGATAGAAATCTTCATTATTTTGTTTAATGATTTTCAATTTGAGTGTCATTATTTCTATATAGCCTACACTTTCTCGTTCTGAACTTCTAATGTGAGTGGGACACGTGTGGCTTCGTAACAATGATCAAGAGCAGCTGCTCACCGATTTGACAGCTCCAACGCAGTTACACGTCCGACCCTGCCAAAACATCAGCTATGCGGGAGTCGGCCATTGCAGGTTAACGCTTGATCTGATTGAATCTAGGCCTTGATTTTATAATCCCAAAGTTTTTTCTTTTGGATTAAACCAATAAACGACACCTCTGAAAAAGAAAAGCTGCATTTGAAAACACATTGAGAGCAATGCATTGAGCTGACTATAGTTCAATGAGCTAGTTACACTATAGTTGTCACCCTTGTGCCAGGGTTAGATGTTGTAATGACAATGAGTTACAGACTCAGCCTTTTGACAGATGGGTTAATAGTATCATTGAGGGTTTTGATAGGAAGTGTTTCAACATCTTGACTTAGTGTCTTAGAGCCCACATCAATATGCAAATGCATTGTAACTCACACACCCCAAAAAAAAAAAAGAAAATCTAATTTAAATGATAGGGTTCAATGAGTTGATTAGTTTTCTGTTGTCTTTGTGTGAAATTCTTTATATTCTGTCATCAGCCAAACACAATGGCAGACAGCCAGAGAGTCGCACCATATTTATTTTCTAATTAGTCTGTGTTTGTTTTGTTACACAACTATGCCACTAATCTACATAAACAGATGCCAGTGCTGCCGTCTGTCTGTGCATGGATCCAGCTTTTAGATTCATTAATATGACCAATTGTTTGTTTGTCTATCTTCAAATTCCTTTCTGGCTATTATCTTCCCAATGTGTTGACTTGTTGTTTGCAGTAACAGACTGAACATTAAGCATGCGATTAAAAATGATAATTTGGGAAAATATCTTGAATTCATGTGTCTGTATTCTATTCTCAAGCGGTACACTCTCCCCTTATAAACATGGGAAAGCTACTAGACCAAATTAGACCAAAGCTATTAGACCAGCCACAATTTGTACAAGATATGGTACACAGTGCTACGAAAGGGCTGTTTACCCAGTACAATGTCACTTTACATCTCTCAGAGAAATGGAAGGCACTTACAAACTGCTACAAAAAAAAAGCCTGCATAAGACCGAACACCTCAGTTTCACTACCCACTGACTACCACAAACAAGATATGAGTCATCATTCAACCAGTAATGAAAAACCTGACAATAGAGTTAAACTTAGGAAATGTAATTAACAAAAGTCCAATACAACAACCAGATTACATTGTTGGATGGCATGTTTTCTGTTTAACCGCCCTCTATCAGTAAAACTGATATGAAACATTACAAAACAAATCCCAAACAATTTCAAACGACCGAAAGATTCCATTACAAGCTAAAGGCCTCACAGTCTACAATGCTTGATTGAATTGTTTGTGCAGACAGGCACTTGCTCCATACTCACAATGCCTGCAGTAAAAAGGGGAATGTGTCACTTTCAGCAGGAGCTGTAATGTTCAGCAATGTCTTCATCCCAGTGAAACTGACAGTTCACACTAAAGTCTAACTCAATGTTACTCCACAACTCTCTGCAGCCATTCACAGTGGATTGGACATGTCAAGTGCATCAAACAATTACCCATTGGTGTGTTCATACAGTCACTTACCCTCTGAGCCACTCTTCTGGAAATGTTTTGTAGCTGACAGAATTCTTCAACACATCTAAAAACTTTCACCCAACCATGCCAATGAGTTGACTGGACAACTCCCCTTGGAGTGGTGGCAGAGATTGCACCTTCCCCCTTCATTTGTTGTCATGTCCTTTCGGGCTTTAGTGTGGATGAGCTGGTGATCATCTGGGTTAGTAGTTGTGTGGCAGGCCGTTGTAGTTCCTGTCCCTCAGGGCCTGGTCCACCGTGTGGATGTAGGAATCGATGGTGCTCCTCATCTCCGCTGTGAAGGGGTCGAAGGAGGGCCGCTGGGCCCCCCCAGAGCGTTTGAAATGGCCGTCCTGGTTGTTCTGGGCACACATCAGCCTCTCCTCCATCACGGTGGCGTTGAGGAACAAGGTGAGGAGCCGGAGCTGGGGGAAGAGCGCCCTCTGCAGGTCCTCGTAGTGTAACACCAGCAGGCGACGGCCAAACTGCAGCCAGCTCAGAGCGTGGGACGCCCACCAGGAGGCGTAGCTGTCAACAAACTCTGGCCATTCTGAAGTAAACAGAGGAGAGGGGGAAAAGAGGTACACTATATATACAAAAGTATGTGGACACCCAAATTAGTGGATTCGGCTATGTCAGCCACAACCGTTGCTGACAGGTGCATAAAATTGAGCACACAGCCATGCAATCTCCATAGACAAACATTGGCAGTAGAATGGCCTTACTAAAGAGCTTAGTGACTTTCAACGTGACACTGTCATAGGATGCCACCTTTCCAACAAGTCAGTTCATCACATTTCTGCCCTGCTAGAGCTGCCCGGTTACCTGTATGTGCTGTTATTGGAAACTTCTAGGAGCAACAATGGCTCAGCCACGAAATGTTAGGCTACACAAGCTCACAGAACAGAACCGCGGAGTGCTGAAGCGTGTAGCACGTAAAAATCGTCTGTCCTCGGGTGCAACACTCACTACCGAGTTCCAAACTGCCTCTGGAAGCAACGTCAGCACACAAACTGTTCATCGGTAGCTTCATGAAATCGGTTTCCATGGCCGAGCAGCCGCACACAAGCCTAAGATCACCATGCGCAATGCCAACCGTCGGCTGGAGTGTTGTAAAGCTCGCCGCCATTGAACTCTGGAGCAGTGGAAACGCGTTCTCTGGAGTGATAAATCACGTTTTACCATCTGGCAGTCCGATGGATGAATCTGGGTTTGACGGATGCCAGGAGAACGCTACCTGTCCCAACTGTAAAGTTTGGTGGAGGAGGAATAGTGGTCTGGGGCTGTTTTTCATGATTTGGACTAGGCCCCTTAGTTCCAGTGAAGGGAAATCTTAACACTACAGCATACAATGGCGTTCTAGATGATTTTGTGCTGCCAACTTTGTGGCAACAGTTTGGGGAAGGCCCTTTCCTGTTTCAGCATGGCAATGCCCCCATGCACAAAGCGAGGTCCATACAGAAATGTTTTGTCGAGATCGATGTGGAAGAACTGGCCTGCACAGAGCCCGACTGCGAGCCAGACCTAATCGCCCAACATCAGTGCTCGACCTCACTAATGCTCTTGTGGCTGAATGGAAGCAAGTCCCCGCAACAATAGTGGAAAGCCTTCACAGAAGAGTGGAGGCTCTTATAGCAGCAAAGTGGGGACCAACTCCATATTAATTCCCATGACTTTGGAATGAGATGTTTGATGAGAAGGTGTCCATATACTTTTGGTAATGTAGTGTATCTTATCAGTGTGTGCTGTGTCGAGACAATGCTGACATCTCACGTTCAGAGTCTATGCAGTGAGGTATGGCAGCTGACGTGAACATTTGTCACCATTCATGAACATCTGTTTGAAACAGATTTTTGTTCAAGGCAAACAGTTGACCAAAACCCAACAATCTCTTTGTGTTGTTTTTTTGCATGCCTTAATGGTTTTTGCATGCCTTAGTTGCCACATAACCCCCAGTCCATTTCCCTAACTACTGAGCTGTACTTGTTGTGTGGTGTTACCTTTGCTCCTCCACTGTGCGTCTGTGGCATGGCCCAGGTGTCCAGCACACTTCCGGTTGAACTCTGCCATGAGGGAATGGTAGGGGTTACGGATCAGAAGGATGGCAGAGTCAAACATCTCTATCTCTCTCTGCCCACTCTCATGAGTCTTCACACAGATGCTGCGCCCACTCTTCCAGTAGTCCTTCTCCCCTTTGAAACCTGGTAGATAACCCCAGATACCCAAGATGATCAAACCTCCGCAAACTCATGCGTCACAGAGCATTCAAGCTCAAGATCAAGCTTCTGTTATTGTTATTTGTAAGTACTGTACAAGTGCATACATTGGAAATTCTCTATGAGAGCTCCAAGGTCAAATTTATTTTAGTGCGTACTTGAAAAATATACAATGATACATTTCAGTAGGAAACATCAAGCATTCCCAGTATGTGCTATTATCCATCAAAACACCTGAGCTGTGTTCAAAGCCTCACCTCTGTTGTAAAGCGCGCCATCGAAGTAGAAGCTGCCAGTGTAGTAGCCCGTCACTAGCTCGATCAGGTGGCGTACCCAGGTGTTTCCAGCTCCGGGGAAGCTGGAGAGAGCCACCAGGGAGGTGGACCTCTCAGGCAGAAATGTCCTCTCTTTGCACCTAGAGTCTGAATGAGGCAGAACCATCATGGTTGAACATCGCCATAAAAACACGCCATTGATCTATCCCTAAAATACTGTATTGTAGCATGCTGTTGCTAAGAGTTTAATTACAGTTGCAGTGAAGTAAAAAGTCCATATATTTTTTATGGTTGAAAACTTGGACTGTAGTATTGGTGAAACTAAAGGTTATTCATGGCTCTCACCAAGTACAGGTGTCTGGTAGACCTGGTAGTAGTCTTGGTCAGTCGGGGATGTGGAGATGGAGGCATCAGTGTGTTCTGTGCCATTAGTCTCCAGACATGGCTGGTCCAGTGGCAAACGTTGACTCAGTCTAAACAGAGACGAGACCCAGGCACAGTAACAGTGTGGCTTCCTCAACACAGCCAGTGGGAGCTCCTGCAGCAGAAACCAAACTAGGATCATTAAAAAACTTCAGAGGCATAACTTCAAGCAGTAATTTACAGTGGAAGGAATATGACTGGTCTCTCATTCCCCCACTGGTGTATTGGATGTGATTTTACCCTTGGGTGCCATGATGGGTGGGTTATATAAGATGTCTGAACCACTTCTGCTCCGTTTTCTTTGATTCCTTTTTTTCTAAAGTTCAGATGTTTTTTCACAAGTTGTCCTAGTTTTTCCTATTCAATATAGTATAGCCCCAGTATAGCCCCCACCACCTCCACACAATATGAAATTACAATTTCTATAGATACAATTATTTTTGTTTATTGACACTGGGAGATACGCTAATGTAAAAACACACACAGCACAAAAGTACACACACACACACACACACAGAGTGAATAGGCTAAATCAAATACACTATTTTCATCACATAGACAAGTCTGTTATATTTTTCCCTGCCATTTGTGTGTAGAGCAGAGCAGAGCAGAGGACCACCTTAACCAACATCCTAGACCCACTACAATTCTCATATCGCCCCAACCGATCGACGGACGACGCAATCACCATTGCACTGCACACTGCCCTATTCCACCTGGACAAGATAAATACCTACAGTGAGGGAAAAAAGTATTTGATCCCCTGCTGATTTTGTACGTTTGCCCACTGACAAAGACATGATCAGTCTATAATTTTAATGGTAGGTTTATTTGAACAGTGAGAGACAGAATAACAAAAACAAAATCCAGAAAAACGCATGTCAAAAATGTTATAAATTGATTTGCATTTTAATGAGGGAAATAAGTATTTGACCCCTCTGCAAAACATGACTTAGTACTTGGTGGCAAAACCCTTGTTGGCAATCACAGAGGTCAGACGTTTCTTGTAGTTGGCCACCAGGTTTGCACACATCTCAGGAGGGATTTTGTTCCACTCCTCTTTGCAGATCTTCTCCAAGTCATTAAGGTTTCGAGGATGACGTTTGGCAACTCGAACCTTCAGCTCCCTCCACAGATTTTCTATGGGATTAAGGTCTGGAGACTGGCTAGGCCACTCCAGGACCTTAATGTGCTTCTTCTTGAGCCACTCCTTTGTTGCCTTGGCCATGCGTTTTGGGTCATTGTTATGCTGGAATACCCATCCACGACCCATTTTCAATGCCCTGGCTGAGGGAAGGAGGTTCTCACCCAAGATTTGACGGTACATGGCCCTGTCTATCGTCCCTTTGATGCGGTGAAGTTGTCCTGTCCCCTTAGCAGAAAACCCCCCCCCCAAAGCATAATGTTTCCACCTCCATGTTTGACGGTGGGGATGGTGTTCTTGGGGTCATAGGCAGCATTCCTCCTCCTCCAAACACGGCGAGTTGAGTTGATGCCAAAGAGCTCGATTTTGGTCTCATCTGACCACAACACTTTCACCCAGTTCTCCTCTGAATCATTCAGATGTTCATAGGCAAACTTTAGACGGCCCTGTATATGTGCTTTCTTGAGCAGGGGGACCTTAAGAGTGTGCTCCTAATCTCAGCTCGTTACCTGTATAAAAGACACCTGGGAGCCAGACATCTTTCTGATTGAGAGGGGGTCAAATACTTATTTCCCTCATTAAAATGCAAATCAATTTATAACATTTTTGACATGTGTTTTTCTGGATATTTTTGTTGTTAATCTGTCTCTCACTGTTCAAATAAACCTACCATTATAATTATAGACTGATAATTTATTTGTCAGTGGGCAAACGTACAAAATCAGCAGGGGATCAAATACTTTTTTCCCTCACTGTACGTCTGTATCTAGAGTTGATGGTCGCTGACATACTATCTTGGCATAGGTCCGACAATAGCCCCTCATCAATTGTAGTATAATAATCGGATTCCCATCGCTCTCTTGATTTATGTACATCTGGTTTTGGCCATTGTTGCACTAGCAATGAGTACACTCTGGATATAAATCTATATGAATCATGGTTATCATGGAGTAGTTGTTCAATACCTGATAGATTTTGTAAAGTAATATCTCCAAGAGTGCTTCTGAGGACGTTTCAGTATGAAAATGTATGCACTCACTAACTGTAAGTCGCTCTGGATAAGAGCGTCTGCTAAATGACGTAAATGTAAATGTTTCTTAACTGTAAATAACAAAATAAATGATTATTGGATAACTGGTATTTCTCTTTCAGTTGCTCAAATGACATAAGTACCCCATCTATACAACAATGTTCTAAATGCATTATTCCCTTCTCATGCCAATGTTGAAAAATTTTGCTATCCAAGATCATTGGCAGGAGTCTGTTTTGCCACAGGCGTGTTTTGGGTGACAAGTCGTTTCAGACCAAATAACTTACGTATTTCATACCAAGATCTTACTAAATTGATGGTACAGGGATTGCTTGTTTTTGTTGATATAGTCTTGGGGTTCCACTTGTAGATGATTTTACTCCCAACCTCTTTATTAAGAGGAAACAAATCCATCAGAGTCCAAGAAGGGGCTGGTTCAGTTTCAAATAAGAATGAAATGAATCTAATTTGCCCTGCCCAGTAATACATCTTGAAATTTGGTAGGCAGAGACCTCCTAGACTATAATCCCATGTTAATTTGTCCAGGCTCACCCTTGGAGTTTTACGGTTGCATACAAATTGTCTTATGGTCTTGTTAAGGGACTTAAAGAAACTCCCAGGTAGGGATATGGGTAAAGATTGAAATAGGTACATCATCTTAGGCAGAACGTTCATCTTAATACAGCTAATTCTCCCAAATAATGTAAGAGGCAGATCTATCCATCTATTCAAGTCATCCACCACCTTCTGAACCAAGACAGAGTAGTTAAGCTTGTACAAATGTCTTAAGTCATTATCAACTGTGATTCCTAGATATTTGAACCCCTGTGGTGACCATCTGAAGGGACCTGTTTGTTCACAGATGCTATAGTCAAAGCGAGTCAGTGGAAGTATTTCACTTTTGTCCATGTTGACGTTGTAACCTGATATAGAGCTGTATGTACCTCAAAAGTGTCTGTAGTTTTTAGAGGGATCCGGTCGGGTCAGAGAGGAACAAAATAATGTCATCTGCGAACAATGAGATCTTGTGCGTTATCTGGCCCACCTGAAAGCCCCTTATGCCAGGATCTGTTCTTATGGCCTCCGCCAGGGTTCTATGTCTATCACAAAAAGGAGCGGGGAAAGCGAACAGCCCTGTCTACTACCTCTAAAGAGTTGGAATGTGGCTGACATCATGCCATTAGTGGTGATCTTGGCTTGCGGTTTATGGTATGAAGTCTTAATCCAGTTGACAAAGAAGGACCAAAGTTACATTTAGCAAGGACCTTGAATAGGTATGGCCACTCCAGCCTATCAAAGGCCTTTTCAGCATCTAGAGATACTGCTATACCAGGATCGCTCCTCACACTGGCCGTGTGAATTACGTTGAATGACCTGCACAAATTATTGGTGGAGGATATTTTCTGTATAAAGCCTGTTTGATCGGTGTTTGGCAAATATTGTCCTAATCTATTAGCCATCGCCTTAGAAATCGATTTATAGTCAGCATTGAGAAGCGAGAACAGCCTATAGGAAGAGCATTGTAGAGGATCTTTATTTTTTGTATGTATAACTGTTATAATAGCCATGGAAAAGGAGTCCGGTAGGCTCTGCGTCTCAGCAGCTAAATTTAGAACATCCATCAATAATAATATAATAATATGCCATTTAGCAGACGCTTTTATCCAAAGCGACTTACAGTCGTGCGTGCATACCTTTTTGTGTATGGGTGGTCCCGGGGATCGAACCCACTACCTTGGCGTTACAAGTGCCGTGCTCTACCAGCTGAGCTACAGAGGACCATCAAGAGAGGAATAAGAGAGGAATAAGCAAATCCTTAAACTCCTTATAAAACTCTGGGGGAAAGCCATCATCTCCTGGTGATTTGCCGGATTGTAGAGAGGAAATTGCCTTTTCAATTTCTGTTTTGTAAAGGGGCGATCTAGTTAGTTTTGGTGTTCCTGTGTGAGGTGCGGTAGTTCAATAGTAGACAGAAATGTTTCTATCATTGCTGGTTCTGTTCCTTCAGAAGTGTATAACTTAGAATAGTATTGTTTAAATGAATCATTGATCTCTTCTGGGTTGTGAGACACTTATGTGTTTCAATAGAGTTGATGGTTCTCGAATTCTCCTCAGCTTTTATCTGCCAGGCCAAGACTTTGTGTGTTTTTCTCCCCCAATTCATATTATCTTTGCCTAGTTCTAAGAATAGCCTTTTCAGTTTTGTAAGTACTTAGGGTATTATATTTTAGTTTTATATTCACCAATGAGCGGTATGTTTCTTTAGAGCTAGATTTTTGGTGTTATCTTTGTAGTAATAGGATTTCCTTCTCTAATTCATTCAATTCAGCAGTGCATTTCTTTTTGAGACCTTTGGCATAGGAAATTATATGACCCCTAAGAAAGGCCTTTAATGTATCCCAGAGTACAAAACTATTGGGAGAGGACGGACAGTTTGTTTCACAGAAAAAAACATAATTTGGTCTCTGATAAATTGACATAATTCTGCCTGTTTCAAAAGAGTTGGGTTTAGGCGCCATCTATAGGTCCCTTGAACTCCATCCTGCATCCAAACAGAAAGTGTGAAGGGAGAATGATCTGAGATAGTTCTGGATAAATACTCAGTTTCCACAACTCTATGGGTTACCTGTGCTGATAGGAGAAAATAATCAATCCGGGTATGAGAGTTATGCGGGCAGGAGTAGAATGAGTGCATTTGGCTGACTTAGTCAATGAGGTTGCTTTAGTTGAGGATCTATCCAGAATCGGATCCAGACAAAAATTTAAGTCACCCCCAACTAAGAGTGTTCCCTGAAATTCTGCTACCTTGAGGAATGTATCTTGAATATAATTATGATTATCATAATTAGGTGCATATACATTAAGCAAGGTCCAAGATTCAGAATACATTCTGCCATGGACCACTACATAACGTCCCAGTGGATCAATAATTGTTTTCATTACACAGAAGGGTAAATTGTTATTAATCAACACAGCTACTCCCTGTCTCTTTGTGTTATATGAAGAGGCAAAGACCTGTCCTACCCATTCCCTCTTTAACTTTGTATGTTCTGCCCCTGTTAGATGTGTTTCTTGTATAAACGCAACATCAGTCTTTAGCTTTTTCAAGTACATAAGGACTTGTTTCCGTTTAACAGGTCCGTTCAATCCATTAACGTTTAATGATGTATGATTTACTATCTTAGCCATATTGTTCACTCAATACATGAATGCAAATGTCAGGAGTATGTCCAATAAGGGTGTTGGATATTATATTGCCTATTTTCGGTGAGCCTGTAGTCAAACACAAATTATAAAGCGAAGGTCTCTCACAAAACAGTACTGTAATATAAAGTAAACAAAACAAACAATTCCCCTCCTCCCCCTCAGTGCTGTTCTTGAACGCGCCCAGCACAAATCCCACCTGTGGTGGAGCTACGCTCCCAGCGTCGCTGTTCCTAAATTCAATTTCTAACATGAAGGCAAACGTGAACCTGGAGCTCGAGCCCAGTAAATTAACAAAAATATTTGAATTCTTCACCCATCCTTATATGATGCAAGTCAAAAACAAAACCAATAACGGGTGTCCTGATCCCAACACACCCACCATGACAGGAAACTAAATAAAAATATAAGACGTCATGGCTTAGCCATATAAAAAGGTCTAACAAATCATATTGATGCCTCTGGGGACCATGCCTGTCCAAAATAACAGCTTAAAAACAATGTCACTCAGGTAAAAACAAATAGTTTGTTTACATGAATATTGGGATCTTACTTCATTGATCTGTCAGTAAACTATAATATAATCCAGAAAAGCAGTCCTACCGGTTATGCAAGTAATAAGGCAGGCTACTGGGACACAGCCCAGCTAGCAGTGAAATGAACTTGGTCCGCTAGCCAATCAACCATGTACTGAGCCGGTCGTCTGCAGTCCGTGGAGAAAAGTTGCAACTTCTTTGGGCGTTTTGAAGAATCTTCTCTGTCCGCCATGGATGATTCTCATCGTTGCAGGTTGAAGCAGCGCAAAGGGAATGTTCTTGGAGGTAAATTCTTTTTTCACCTGGTTGAATTCCTTCCTGCATTTTACCATCCCAGGACTCATGTCTGGAAATAATGTAATCCCCTCCCCGTTGTGTAGGATCACTCCTTTCTCCTTGAAATGTTTGGCCGCGGTTCTGAGAACTTTCTCTCTGTCCTGGTACCTCAGGAACCGAACGAGGAAGGGTTGTGGGTTCTGATCAAGGGATGGGCGAGGGGCGAGTGACCTATGTGCCCGTTCGATAACCAGGGGTTCAGCAAAATGTTATTTGCCCAGTAGGAAGGGGATAATGGCAGCAGAGAAATCAATGGGGTCCATCCCCTCACAGCCCTCGTGGAGGCCAATAATTTGAATGTTGCTTCGCCTACTGTAGTTTTCCAAATGGTCGACCTTATTCATCAGGTATTCGTTGTTTTTGTGCAGTTTCTGTAGTTTCATCCCCATTCCCTCTAGCTTATCCTCAGCAGTGCTGATGCGCTCTTCAGCTTCTTCCATTTGTGATCCTAGCGTGTTGATAATCGTTGACAAACTTGAGATGGAGTTTTGGATTTCAGCCAACTGTGCTGAGATGGAACAGCTGAACTCAGCCGTTTTCAAGTTAAATTGTGTTGTGAAGGCGTCATTGCCTTCTTTGATCACTTTGAGGATGTGAGCTAGCCTATCTTCATCCTGAGGTGTCATGGTGGCATCATGGGTTTCCGAGGAGGCCATGGTCAGAGGTTCTTTCTCCGTTGTTTCTTGGTCTGTTTCGGTGCTTCCCTTACTTTTTGTTTGTGTCTCAAAGGCATATCACCACTCTTGGCTACAGTGTAGTAATAAGTATGGGTGAAGTTTCCAAGTTTTAGGATAAGTTTGTTAAAGATTTATCGGGAGCTCTCGGTCACGCTTCTTCTTAGCTTCGCTGCATCATGTGACCCCCGTGGTGGACCATTCTTGATACACATGGGAAACTGTTGAGCATGAAAAAAAAACAGCGGCGTTGCAGTTCTTGACGCACTCAAACCGGTGTGCCTGGCACCTACTACCATGCCTTGTTCAAAGCCACTTAAATATTTTGTCTTGCCCATTCACCCTATGAATGGCACACATACACAATCCATGTCTCAATTGTCTCAAGGCTTTAAAATATTCAGACCCATTGACTTTTTCAACATTTTGTTACATTACAGCCTTATTTTAAAATTGATTAAAACAACCCCCCCCCCCCCCCCCCCCCCCCCCCATCAATCTACACACAATACCCCATAATGACAAAGCAAAAACTGGTTTTTAGAAATTGTTAGACATTTATTAAAAATAAAAAACGGAAATATGACATTTACATAAGTATTCAGACCCTTTACTCAGTACTTTGTTGAAGCACCTTTGGCAGCGATTACAGCCTCGGGTCGTCTTGGGTATGACGCTACAAGCTTGGCACACCTGTATTTGGGGAGTTTCTCCCATTCTTCTCTGCAGATCCTCTCAAGCTCTGTCAGGTTGGATGGGGAGCGTCGCTGCACAGGTATTTTCAGGTCTCTCCAGAGATGTTCGATCAGGTTCAAGTCCAGGCTCTGGCTGGGCCACTCAAGGAAATTCAGAGATTTGTCCCGAAGCCATTCCTGCATTGTCTTGGCTGTGTGCTTAGGGTCATTCTCCTGTTGGAAGGTGAACCTTCGACCCAGTCTGAGGTCCTGAGCGCTCTGGAGCAGGTTTTCATCAAGGATCTCTCTGTACATTGCTCCGTTCATCTTTCCCTCGATCCTGACTAGTCTCCCAGTCCCTGACGCTGAAAAACATCCCCACAGCATGATGCTGCCACCACCATGCTTCACCGTAGGGATGGTGCCAGGTTTCCGCCAGATGTGATGCTTGGCATTCAGGACAAAGAGTTCAATTTTGGTTTCATCAGACCAAAGAATCTCGTTTCTCATGGTCTGAGTGTCCTTTAGGTGCTTTTTGGCAAACTCCAAGTGGGCTGTCATGTGCCTTTTACTGAGGAGTGGCTTCTGTCTCCACCATAAAGGCCTGATTGGTGGAGTGCTGTAGAGATGGTTGTCCTTCTGGAAGGTTCTCCCATCTCCACAGAGGAACTCTGGAGCTCTGTCAGAGTGACCATCGGGTTCTTGCTCACCTCACTGACCAAGGCCCTTCTCCCCCGATTGCTCCGTTTGGCCGGGCGGCCAGCTCTAGGAAGAGTCTTGGTGGTTCCATACTTCTTCCATTTAAGAATGATGGAGGCTACTGTGTTCTTGGGGACCCTCAATGCTGCAGACATTTAAAGAAAAATCCCCAGATTTGTGCCTCGACACAATCCTGTCTTGGAGCTCTACGTACAAATCCTTCGACCTCATGCCTTGGTTTTTGCTCTGACATGCACTGTCAACTGTGGGACCTTATATAGACAGGTGTGTGCCTTTCCAAATCATGTCCAATCAAATTGTATAAACATCTTAAGTATGATCAATGATAACAGGATGCACCTGAACTCAGTTTCGAGTCTCATAGCAAAGGGTCTGAATACTTATGTAACTAAAGTATTTTTTTTTTATTTTTTTTTATAAATGTGCAAAAATATACCATATATTTATATTCCGGTCTCTGACATTGCTTGTTCTGATATATATATATTTTTTCTGGATTATGTGTGTATTTTATTGTTAGGTATTACTGCACTGTTTGAGTTAGAAGCACATTCATTTTGCTGCACCTGAAATAACATCTGCTAATCTGTGTACTTGACCAATACACTTTGATTTGATTTGATTTTACCCTACTGATGCACCCATTCGGTGTGAAGGACTGATTCCAGAGCCCATCTATTTCTCATTAGAGGGACATTAAACCTTAAACAGTCAAATGGTGTTCCAGGAGCTCAATCACACAGAGCCATGCCATTCTCATCTCCCATCTCCAGGGAGCAGAGACAGCCCATGATCGATGATACCGCACTCCTGGGTCTGTGAGGAAGACTGGGGTCTGGGCTAGTAGTGAAGATGAAATACAGTGAGGGAAAAAAGTATTTGATCCCCTGCTGATTTTGTACGTTTGCCCACTGACAAAGAAATGATCAGTCTATAATTTCAATGGTAGGTTTGTTTGAACAGTGAGAGACAGATTAACAACAAAAAAATCCAGAAAAACGCATGTCAAAAATGTATAAATTGATTTGCATTTTAATGAGGGAAATAAGTATTTGACCCCTCTGCAAAACATGACTTAGTACTCTTAAAGGGAGTGCTCCTAATCTCAGTTTGTTACCTGTATAAAAGACACCTGTCCACAGAAGCAATCAATCAATCAGATTCCAAACTCTCCACCATGGCCAAGACCAAAGAGCTCTCCAAGGATGTCAGGGACAAGATTGTAGACCTACACAAGGCTGGAATGGGCTACAAGACCATCGCCAAGCAGCTTGGTGAGAAGGTGACAACAGTTGGTGCAATTATTCGCAAATGGAAGAAACACAAAAGACCTGTCAATCTCCCTCGGCCTGGGGCTCCATGCAAGATCTCACCTCGTGGAGTTGCAATGATCATGAGAACGGTGAGGAATCAGCCCAGAACTACACAGGAGGATCTTGTCAATTATCTCAAGGCAGCTGGGACCATAGTCACAAAGAAAACAATTGGTAACACACTACGCCGTGAAGGACTGAAATCCTGCAGCGCCCGCAAGGTCCCCCTGCTCAAGAAAGCACATATACAGGGCCGTCTGAAGTTTTCCAATGAACATCTGAATGATTCAGAGGAGAACTGGGTGAAAGTGTTGTGGTCAGATGAGACCATAATCGAGCTCTTTGGCATGAACTCAACTCGCCGTGTTTGGAGGAGGAGGAATGCTGCCTATGACCCCAAGAACACCATCCCCACCGTCAAACATTAAGGTCCTGGAATGGCCTAGCCAGTCTCCAGACCTTAATCCCATAGAAAATCTGTGGAGGGAGCTGAAGGTTCGAGTTACCAAACGTCAGCCTCGAAACCTTAATGACTTGGAGAAGATCTGCAAAGAGGAGTGGGACAAAATCCCTCCTGAGATGTGTGCAAACCTGGTGGCCAACTACAAAAAACGTCTGACCTCTGTGATTGCCAACAAGTGTTTTGCCACCAAGTACTAAGTCATGTTTTGCAGAGGGGTCAAATACTTATTTCCCTCATTAAAATGCAAATCAATTTATAACATTTTTGTCATACGTTTTTCTGGATTTTTTTGTTGTTATTCTGACTCTCACTGTTCAAATAAACCTACCAATAAAATTATAGACTGATAATTTATTTGTCAGTGGGCAAACGTACAAAATCAGCAGGGGATCAAATACTTTTTTCAGAGTTTATTTTTGGGAACAGAATCAAACCTTATCTGTGCAGGTCTCGATGCAGGACTGTGAAGTAGAGTTTGGTTGAAAGGAGTAGACAGAGAAGGTGTTGGTGGTGTTCTTTGGAACCTTGAAGCAGCCACCGTAGCGGACGTTTCTGACTTTGAGTAGAAAAGAGGTATGCACACATCAGAACACATCTTATAAACATAGCTAAATTCCTTTCATGTTTTTTCTCTGTTTAGGCTGTAATGTTGATCATTGCAAATGATCTACAAGCGTAGTCTTACACAGCCAAGCTTAAAGGAAACATTGGCCATAGAAATCTACCTACAGTGGGGGAAAAAAGTATTTAGTCAGCCACCAATTGTGCAAGTTCTCCCACTTAAAAAGATGAGAGAGGCCTGTCATTTTCATCATAGGTACACGTCAACTATGACAGACAAAATGAGATTTTTTTTCCCAGAAAATCACATTGTAGGATTTTTAATGAATTTATTTGCAAATTATGGTGGAAAATAAGTATTTGGTCAATAACAAAAGTTTCTCAATACTTTGTTATATACCCTTTGTTGGCAATGACACAGGTCAAACGTTTTCTGTAAGTCTTCACAAGGTTTTCACACACTGTATTTTGGCCCATTTCTCCATGCAGATCTCCTCTAGAGCAGTGATGTTTTGGGGCTGTCGCTGGGCAACACGGACTTTCAACTCCCTCCAAAGATGTTCTATGGGGTTGAGATCTGGAGACCGGCTAGGCCACTCCAGGACCTTGAAATGCTTCTTACGAAGCCACTCCTTCGTTGCCCGGCGGTGTGTTTGGGATCATTGTCATGCTGAAAGACCCAGCCACGTTTCATCTTCAATGCCCTTGCTGATGGAAGGAGGTTTTCACTCAAAATCTCATGATACATGGCCCCATTTATTCTTTCCTTTACATGGATCAGTCGTCCTGGTCCCTTTGCAGAAAAACAGCCCCAAAGCATGATGCTTCCACCCCCATGCTTCACAGTAGGTATGGTGTTCTTTGGATGCAACTCAGCATTCTTTGTCCTCCAAACATGACGAGTTGAGTTTTTACCAAAAAGTTATATTTTGGTTTCATCTGACATTCTCCCAATCCTCTTCTGGATCATCCAAATGCACTCTAGCAAACTTCAGATGGGCCTGGACATGTACTGGCTTAAGCAGGGGGACACGTCTGGCACTGCAGGATTTGAGTCCCTGGCGGCGTAGTGTGTTACTGATGGTAGGCTTTGTTACTTTGGTCCCAGCTCTCTGCAGGTCATTCACTAGGTTCCCCCGTGTGGTTCTTGGATTTTTGCTCACCGTTCTTGTGATCATTTTGACACCACGGGGTGAGATCTTGCGTGGAGCCCCAGATCGAGGGAGATTATCAGTGGTCTTGTATGTCTTCCATTTCCTAATAATTGCTCCCACAGTTGATTTCTTCAAACCAAGCTGCTTACCTATTGCAGATTCAGTCTTCCCAGCCTGGTGCAGGTCTACAATTTTGTTTCTGGTGTCCTTTGACAGCTCTTTGGTCTTGGCCATAGTGGAGTTTGGAGTGTGACTGTTTGAGGTTGTGGACAGGTGTCTTTTATACTGATAACAAGTTCAAACAGGTGCTATTAATACAGGTAACGAGTGGAGGACAGAGGAGCCTCTTAAAGAAGAAGTTACAGGTCTGTGAGAGCCAGAAATCTTGCTTGTTTGTAGGTGACCAAATACTTATTTTCCACCATAATTTGCAAATAAATTCATTAAAAATCCTACAATGTGATTTTCTGGATTTTTTTTCCTCATTTTGTCTGTCATAGTTGACGTGTACCTATGATGAAAATTACAGGCCTCTCTCATCTTTTTAAGTGGGAGAACTTGCACAATTGGTGGCTGACTAAATACTTTTTTCCCCCACTGTATTATCAACTTATTATATTGCTAAAGAAAATTTTCAAATAAAATTTCATTTGTCACATGCTTCTTGAACAACAGGTGTAGACTAACATTGAAATGCTTTCTTACTGGCCCTTCACAACAATGCAGAGAAAAAAAAATAGAAATATACGAGGAATAAATGCACAATGGGTAATGATAACTTGGCTATATACACGGGGAACTAGTACCGAGTCGGAACCCCCCCCCCCCCCCCCCCCCCCCCCCCCCCCCCCCCCCCCCAAAGTCAATACTCTGTAGAGCCACCTTTTGCAGCAATTACAGCTGCAAGTCTCTTGGGGTATGTCTCTATAAGCTTGGCACATCTAGCCACTGGGATTTTTGCCCATTCTTCAAGGCAAAACTGCTCCAGCTCCTTCAAGTTGGATGGGTTCCGCGCAGGTGTACACCAATCTTGAAGTCATACCACAGATTCTTAATTGGATTGAGGTCTGGGCTTTGACTAGGCCATTCCAAGACATTTAAATGTTTCCCCTTAAACCACTTGAGTGTTGCTTTAGCAGTACGCTTAGGGTCATTGTCCTGCTGGAAGGTGAACCTCCGTCCCAGTCTCAAATCTCTGGAAGAGTGAAACAGGTTTCCCTCAATAATTTCCCTGTATTTCGTGCCATCCAACATTCCTTCAATTCTGACCAGTTTCCCAGTCTCTGCCAATGAAAAACATCCCCACCACCATGCTTCACTGTGGGGATGGTGTTCTCTGGGTGATGAGAGGTGTTGGGTTTGCACCAGACATAGCGTTTTCCTTGATGGCCAAAAAGCTCAATTTTAGTCTCACCTGACCAGAGTACCTTCTTCCAAATGTTTGGGGAGTCTCCCACATGCCTTTTGGCGAACACCAAATGTGTTTGCTTATTTTTTTCTTTAAGCAATGGCTTTAATCTGGCCACTCTTCCGTAAAGCCCAGCTCTGTGGAGTGTACGGCTTAAAGTGGTCCTATGGACAGATACTCCAATCTCCGCTGTAGAGCTTTGCAGCTCCTTCAGGGTTATCTTTGGTCTCTTTCTTGCCTCTGATTAATGCCCTCCTTGCCTGGTCCGTGAGTTTTGGTGGGCGGCCCTCTCTTGGCAGGTTTGTTGGGGGCCATTTTCTTTCCATTTTTTAATAATGGATTTAATGGGATGTTCAAGGTTTCTGATATTTTTTTATAACCCAACCCTGATCTGTACTTCTCCACAACTTTGTCCCTGACCGGTTTGGAGAGCTCCTTGGTCTTCATGATGCCGCTTGCTTGGTGGTGCCCCTTGCTTAGTGTTGATGCAGACTCTGGGGCCTTTCAGAACAGGTGTATATATTGAGATCATGTGACACTTAGATTGCACACAGGTGGACTTTATTTAACTAATTATGTGACTTCTGAAGGTAATTGGTTGCACCAGATCTTATTTAGGGGCTTCATAGCAAATGGGGTGAATACATATGCACACACCACTTTTCCATTACTTATTTTGTATAATTTTTTGAAAGAAGTTATTTTTTTCATTTCACTACACCAATTTGGACTATTTTGTGTATGTCCATTACATGAAATCCAAATAAAAATCAATTTAAATTACAGGTTGTAATGCAACAAAATAGGAAAAACGGCAAGGAGGATGAATACTTTTGCAAGGCAACATACAGTTGAAGTCGGAAGTTTACATACACCTTAGCCAAATACATTTAAACTCAGTTTTTCACAATTCCTGATATTTAATCCTAGTAAAAATTCCCTGTCTTAGGTCAGTTAGGATCACCACTTTATTTTAAGAATGTGAAATGTCAGAATAATAGTAGAGAGAATTATTTATTTCCGATTGTATTTCTTTCATCACATTCCCAGTGTGTCAGAAGTTTACATACACTCAATTAGTATTTGGTAGCATTGCCTTTCAATTGTTTAACTTGGGTCAAACGTTTCGGGTAGCCTTCCACAAGCTTCCCACAATAAGTTGGGTGAATTTTGGCCCATTCCTCCTAACAGAGCTGGTGTAACTGAGTCAGGTTTGTAGGCCTCCTTGCTCACACACACTTTTTCAGTTCTGCCCACAAATTTACAATAGGTTTGAGGTCAAGGCTTTGTGATGGCCACTTCAATACCTTGACTTTGTTGTCCTTAAGCCATTTTGCCACAACTTTGGAAGTATGCTTGGGGTCATTCGGGACATATGCTTGGGGTCATTGTCCATTTGGAAGAACCATTTGCGACCAAGCTTTAACTTCCTGACTGATGTCTTGAGATGTTGCTTCAATAAATCCATATAATTTTCCTTCCTCATGATGCCATCTATTTTGTGAAGTGCACCAGTCCCTCCTGCAGCAAAGCACCCCCACAGCATAATGCTGCCACCCCTGTGCTTCACGGTTGGGATGGTGTTCTTCGGCTTGCAAGCGTTGCCCTTTTTCCTCCAAACATAACAATGGTCATTATGGGCAAACAGTTCTAATTTTGTTTCATCAGAGCAGAGAACATTTCTCCGAAAAGTACGATCTTTGTCCCCATGTGCAGTTGCAAACCGTAGTCTGGCATTTTTATGGCGGTTTTGGAGCAGTGGCTTCTTCCTTGCTGAGCAGCCTTTCAGGTTATGTCGATATAGGACTTGTTTTGCTGTGGATATAGATACTTTTGTACATGTTTCCTCCAGCATCTTCACACTGTTGTTCTGGGATTGATTTGCACTTTTCGCACCAAAGTACGTTCATCTCTAGGAGACAGAACACGTCTCCTTCTTGAGCGGTATGACGGCTGCATGGTCCCACGGTGTTTATACTTGCGTACTATTGTTTGTACAGATGAACGTGGTACCTTCAGGCGTTTGGAAATTGCTCCCAATGATGAACCAGACTTGTGGAGGTCTACAATTGTTTTTCTGAGGTCTTGGCTGATTTCTTTAGATTTTCCCATGATGTCAAGCAAAGAGGCACAGAGTTTGAAGGTAGGCCTTGAAATACATCCACAGGTACACCTCCAATTGACTCAAATGATGTCAATTAGCCTATCAGAAGCTTCTAAAGCCATGACATCATTTTCTGGAATTTTCCAAGCTGTTTAAAGGCACAGTCAACAAAATGTAAACTTCTGACCCACTGGAATTGTGATACAGTGAATTATAAGTGAAATAATCTGTCTGTAAACAATTGTTGTAAAACTTACTTGTGTCATGTACAAAGTAGATGTCCTAACCGACTTGCCAAAACTATAGTTTGTTAACAAGACATTTGTGGAGTGGTTGAAAAACAAGTTTTAATGACTCCAACCTAAGTGTATGTAAACTTCCGACTTCAACTGTATAGGTAGGGATAAAGTGATTAGGCAACATGTTTCTCTCTCAGACTGATACAGAGAGACTCATCCATGCTTTTATTACAAGCAGGCTTGACTACTGTAATGCTCTCCTGTCTGGGCTACCCAAGAAAGCCATTGGCCATTGTAAAACATACAGAATGCTGCAGCATGTGTACTGACCAAGACCAGACAGAGAGCACACATTACATGGGTTTTAAGGTCTCTGCACTGGCTGCCTGTGAGTTTTATAATTAATTTAAAGATTAATTTTTATCAATCCACGATTGTGCACCCTAAAACATGTCAGACATGCTTTTAAGTTATGTACCCAGTAGGTCCCTCAGGTCCTCTGGCACTGGCCTTTAAACTATCCCAAAGCCTAGGACCAAGAGGCATGGAGAGGCAGCCTTTAGTTACTATGTCCCCAGTCTCTGGAATAGCTTGCCAGAGAACCTGAAGGGGGCCAAAACTGTGGACATTTTTAAAAGAGATCTTAAAACACACCTTTTTAGCTTTGCTTTCCTTAGGTTGCGTTTTAGTCGTTCTGTTTTTATTGTTATTCTTTCGTTTTTTTATCCTCTTATGTTTGTTGTGTAGTAAATATTTCTGTTTTTATTTTCATTGTTTTCATTCGTTTTTTCCAGTGCCGCACATTGTGTTGCATTCCATGTCTGAAATGTGCTGTAGAAATAAAGCTTGCTTTGATTTTATTAGGCAACAGGATAGATAATAAACAGTAATGGCAGCATATGTGATGAGTCAAAACACAGTGCAAAAAGGGTCAATGCAGATAGTCCAGGTAGCTATTGGTTAACTACCCTCTGAAGCGCCTTGCGATCGGATGCCATGCAGTTGCCATACCAAGCGGTGATGAATTCAGTCAAGATGCTCTCAATGGTGCAGCTGTAGAACCTTTTTAGTATCTTGAGGGCCCATTCCGAATCTTTTCAGCCTCCTGAGGGGGAAGAGCCGTTGTTGTGCCCTCTTCACGACTATGTTGGTGTGTGTGGACCATGATAATTCCTTAGTGATGTGGACACAGAGGAACTTGGAGCTCTCAACCTGCTCCACTACAGCCCAGTCGATGTGGATGGGGCGTGCTTGGCCCTCCGTTTCCTGTATTCCACAATCAGCTCTTTTGTCTTGCTGACGTTGAGGGAGGGGTTGTGGTCCTGGCACCACACTGCCAGGTCTCTGACCTCCTCCCTGTAGGCTGTCTCATCATCATCGGTGATCAGGCTAACCACCGTTGTGTCGTCTGCAAACTTAATGATGGTGTTGGAGTCGTGCGCGGCCACGCAGTCGTGTGTGAACAGGGAGTACAGGAGGGGACTAAGTACGCACCCCTAAGTAAGGGGCCCCGTGTTGAGGGTCAGCGTGGCGGATATGTTGTTGCCTACCCTCTCCACCTGGAGGCGTTCTGTCAGAAAGTCCAGGATCCAGTTGCAGAGGGAGGTGTTTAATCCCAGGGTCCTTAGTTTAGTGATTAGCTTGGAAGGCACTATGGTGTTGAACACTGAGCTGTAGTCAGTGAACAGCATTCTCACGTAGGTGTTCCTTTTGTCCAGGTGGAAAATGGCAGTGTGGAGTGCAATAGAGATTAGAGCGTCATCTGTGGATCTGTTGGGGCGGTGTGCGAATTGGATGGGATGATGGTGTTGATTTCATGAGCCATGACCAGCCTTTCAAAGCATTTCATGGCTACAGATGTGAGTGCTACAGATCGATAGTCATTTAGACAGGTTACTTTGGCATTCTTGGGCACAGGGACTATGGTGGTCTGCTTGAAAAATGTAGGTATGGAGAGGTTGAAAATGTCAGTGAAGACACTTGCATCCTGGTAATCCATCTCTTAACCTGATTAAAGGTCTTACTCACATTGGCTACTGAGAGCATGATCACACAGTTGTCCGGAACAGCTGGTGCTCTCATGCATGGTTCAGTGTTGCTATGCTCGAAGCAAGCATAGAAGGCATTTAGCTCGTCTGGTAGGCTCGGGTTTCCCTTTGTAAATCATAATAGTTATTAATGAAGCCGGTGATTGATATGGTAAACTTCTCAATGCCATTGGATGAATCCCGGAACATATTTCAGTCTGTGCTAGCAAAAAAGTCCTGTAACTTAGCGTCCTCTTCATTGGACCACTACGGTATTGAACGCGTCACTGGTACTTCCTGTTTGAGTTGTTGCTTGTAAGCAGGAATCAGGAGGATAGAGTTATGGTCAGGTTTGCTAAATGGAAGGTGAGGGAAAGTTCGGTATGTGTCTCTGTGTGTGGAGTAAAGGTGATCTAGATTTTTTTTGCCTCTAGTTGCACAGGTGACATGCTGGTAGAAATTTGGTAAAACCGATTTCAGTTTTCCTGCATTAAAGAAAAAAAAAACACTAGGAGTGCCGCCTCTGGGTGAGCATTTTCTTGTTATGGCCTTATTACGCTCGTTGAGTGCGGTCTTAGTGCCAGCATCGGTTTGTGGTGTTAAATAGACAGCTACAAAAATTATAGATAAACTCTCTTGGTAAATAGTATGGTCTACAACTTATCTATAATGAGGTATTCTAACTCAGGTGAGGTGAACCTAGAGACTTCCTTCATATTAGAGATCACGCACTATCTGTTGTTAACAGAGACACACACCGTTCTGTCCTGCCGATGGATAGAAAAACCAGCTAGATTTATATTTACCATGTCCTTGTTCAGCGACTACTCTGAGAAACATTGGATATTACAATTCTTCAGATCACGTTGATATGTTAGTCTCGAACGGAGCTCATCCAGTTTATTCTCCACGTTCGCCAATAGGCGATTTAACTACTCTCCAACGTAGTCTCGTCAGGTATCCCGCACGCCGGTATCTATAGCGCCGTCTCCTCCTTCAAGTGTCGGGGATTTGGGCCTGGTCCGGGATAATCAATATGTCTTCCGCCTCAGAGTCATTGAAGTAGAAGTCCTCCTCCAAATCGAGGTTAGTGATAGCTGTTCTGATGGTCATAGGAAACGATGGCGGAAACATTATGTAAAAAAAAAAGTTAAGATCAGCGCAAGAAAATACACAAAATAGCACAATTGGTCAGGAGCCCGTAAAATGGCCGTTATTCCCTCCAGTGCCATTCTTGCATAGTGCATAGTGCTGTGGCTATGGCTGATATAGTGTACAGTATGCATTAGTCAAGCACTGGTCTCTCTTGACACTGTTGGCCAGCGCACAAAATGTGGTTCTGGGTTCAGAGATTAGTAAAGCATTACAGCCGTTCAGTCAGCCAGTACTCTATCCAGATTGAGTGTACTTACATTTCCTCTGTCCCGGGAGCTGTTCCTCCACCTTGTAGATGGAGAGGCGCCCCACGCCTCCACAGGGGACTCCCCTCTCGCCCCTCTCCCCCCTGCAGACCAGGCTACAGTCCTCCTCCTGGGCCCGCGAGCTGCTGATGCGGTTACCACAGTGACACTCTGCTCCGTACTCCAGACCTGCGAATAGGTACCCACTGCAGAGAGGAGACAAGCACATAGGTCACACACAAACACACACACACACACACACAGACCCTCTCATCTCAGTGCCTTAGACCAGGGCTGTCTTTAACCATCATTAGCCTTGGGCTAATTTGCCCCAAAGGACACCAGATTGCATAACCCCAGGCCAGCATGTGAATAAATACTAAACATTTGAATTGAACCAATCAGAGCAGGCAGCGGTGAAGCCCAGCATTCATTTCTCTGTGGTGCTGGCTGATAACAGTTTTCACCGTTGACTAGATCACAGTAATAGCTCTGGGTGGATGATAGAGGTCCTTTCTAATCCCAAGGGCGATATGAGTCATCCTACCTCAAGTATCTTTATCCTCTCTCCTTGGAAAGAGAGGACCTATTCAAAATGACCTTTTTGCATTTGCTTTGAGCTCTGCCATAAATTTCCCTGACTTTTATTTGTGCTTTATTTCAATGACGACAGCTAAAAGCATGACTCTACTCTCCACGTGGGTGGAGGAAAGCCTCAGCAGGCATATGATTCTGGCTGAATATCCTCCCACTAGTCCACTTGGATTGATTTTGTTTGCTTTGGCTATTTGTTTTTGTGGCAATCATTTCCTGTGTCTAAACATACTGTGAAATATTGCACTGCAAACAGTTTTGGCATAAATTGATTTACACAGTTTTGTCATTAATTAGAATGATTACTAACACTCATCTAATACCCATTATATCTTATTCTGCATCTCTAATGCAGATCTGGCCTTCCACTACACGCACGCATGCACACACACACACACACACACCACCATTCTTCCCCATTGGAACACAGGATCTATTCATCCCAGTGACTGAGACAGAATAATTAACCAAATAGCCGCAGCTCTCCATGGTTCCTCTAGACTCATTACCTTTCTGAGCAGGTGTCTTGACACAAAGAGCTGGTCATTTTGCGCAGGTCATACAACACGGTTCCCCCCAGGGCTTGTTCATTGGCATCATGCATGAAGCAGCCCATGTAGGTCCCTTGCCATGTCAAAACAAAGCAGTTAATGAAAAGCCATATTAAATCCATTCAAACAACAATATGAATAATTTAGTACGACACACCATTGAGAAGTGATGGTAACACAGGTTAGCAGCAGATTTTAGCCTGTCAGTCCTGTCAGTGAGTCTGGAACAAATACTATTTAAACCCAGGTCTGGTGTGCAGTCAGCGGTTAAACTACAGCCATGTTGGCATTAAAGTAAACAATGTTGCAGTGGGTAGGTGGTACCTTTGTGCCTGGTATTGCTTTGTAGAGGACCCATCTGCTCCTGTGTGTCTGGCATCAGACCGTGGAACCAGCGGCGGTGCAGATGTTGGACCCCCAGGTGCCGGGACGTGGGCCAGTGTCGCCCCGTCTTGATGCCCCCTACACCACCCAACACGCCCTGGGGGGCTGCCCATCTGGAGCGCGCCCTCATGCCCAGGCCGCGGGCAGCCCTCACGGCTGTGGGAGGCGCTGGCAGTGCCATGAGAGAAGGGAGGCTGGCGCTGCCTGGTGGCTGGGTGGTCCTCAGGGTCAGGCTGGAGCGCTGCAGCAGCAGAATGCTCCCTGCCATCAGATAGGCAATACCCAAGAAGAGGAGGAGCATCTGAGCTCGCCGCAGGAAGCAACGCAGCCTGTAGAGGGCCGTGGCCATCCCCACTGTCCAGCTGGTGGCTCTTAAATCCTTAGTGAGCCACCATTCCAGAGAGAGGGGCAAGGGATCTACAGCTTCATTATAACCCCATCAGTCCAGTCCAGTCGCACAGTAGGTAGGCTACCTGGCTGCAGCTTCAGATGGTTAATGAGGCTCCGCGGTTAATAGCCATGCCTCTGGACAGGAGACCAAAAAGACCACTGTGTAATCAGATCCCTCAGATGAGTCACAGGAGTGCCAGACTTTACAGTAATCTCCAAGGCAACAGAACAGCCAGCAAACCCTGGAAGCCAGGAGTTTCATTGAAAAACCTAGGGCAACAAAAAAGAAGCAAGTCAGATTTTAATTGGCAGAACATAATTAGCTTTGTATACAACCCCTATAGAATATACGAGGCATACTTATATACAATAGGTTTGGCGATTAGATCTACAGTTCATGTTGACATATAGGATTGCGTTTCTGTTCTAGAGCAGAGAGCATAAAGTAATTTCCCTTGCTATTTGTTGTTTGTCTTTCCTCTGAACCTGGTGTGATATTATATATGGTGTTAGTGGGTGTGTGGGAAGAGGTTATCTTCCTGTTAGCTACAGAACAGTTTCTCTGCTTTACGCTTGTCTTGGCTTAGAAAATATCCATCATTCTGCCTCAATTACACTGGCAGCATGACAGCATCACAGCACCATCTGTATTATGTTCTTGTTTCCCTGACTTTCCTCAGTGTGTTGGTACATTTGTAAAGCTCCACACTGACATGGGTTTGTGATTTGGGTTTGTGAACCATCTTTTGATGATTTGTACCATATCAAACCAATTACGTTTAAGCGGCAACTCGGATTGAGAGTTATGGAAATTAATGATCTTCAATAGCACTTTCAATTGGATTTGTGACCCATTTCAAAAGCATTAAAGGGATAGTTCACCCAAATTACAAAATTACATATTGGTTTCCTTATCCTGTAAGCAGTCTATGGACAAGGTATGACAGCAATCCATGCTTTGGTTTTGTTTCTCTCGCACTGTTTCCAAATGCTAACATTTTAGCATTTGTGGGACAAATCCAATGCAAGTCATGGTACCTACAGTATATTAGCATTTTTTGCGCATGTCCAAATCATCCTAAATTATCTCAAATTGATTAGGTAGCTCAACTAAGTCACTTATAGATGATTTGGATATGATGAGCAAAAAAATGCTAATATATGTACCATGAATTGGATCTATGCCACAAATTCTAAAATGTTTTGGAAACAGTGCCAGCTGGAAACAAAACCAAAGCATTTTTTTTTGTCATTTAGCAGACGCTCTTATCTAGAGCGACTTACAGTTAGTGAGTGCATACATTTTTCATACTGGCCCCCCATGGGGAAACGAACCCACAACCCTGGCGTTGCAAGCGCCATGCTCTACCAACTGAGCTACAGGGGACTACATGGATTGCTGTCATAACTTATTGGGTAAGGAAACCAATATATCATTTTGTAATTTGGGTGAACTATTCCTTTAAAGTAGTAGTGCTTGCAGATAACATGCTAATATCTGCCTGCTGCTTCCAAATCTAAATAAAGTTCCTAATAGATTATTTCACTAGATACACTGTTACCACAGTGGGAAATTATGACATGATAAAACTGTCTTGAGGGGGGATATTTATGGTTGGCTCCAATGAAACAAGATTATCATAGCACACTTGCGGCCCGACTTTATAGTTTTATCTTTAAAAAGATGGATAAATCAATGGCTTTACATGAGTAAACATTTTGGAAAAGTGCCTGCCCTGGGAAGAGTCTGGGTGGGGGGTGGGGGATATTGACTCGCGTGTTTTGATCCAGAGGTGTCAAACTCATTCCATGGAGGGCCTAGTGTCTGTAGATTTTTGGGTTTTCCTTTCAATTAAAGACCTAGACAACCAGGTGAGGGGAGTTACTAATTAGTGACCTTAATTCATCAATCAAGTACAAGGGAGGAGCGAAAACCCGCAGCCACTCAATCTTCAGTGGAATGAGTTTGACACGTGCTTTAATCGCTTCACAGATTTCCGAGCCCTCTGCTCCTCCACCTACAAAGGTTAAACTCTACTATGGAGATTGGAGAATAATGTGATGCAGAAGGGTGTTTAAAATATTCAGAAACATTTTAAACATGTTGGCATTGAAATAAACTATTTTCAGTATTTTAGTAATGTATAGCAGTGAGTGAAGTGTTTAGTTGTGACTCAAAGAGAGTATAGGCCAGTTGAGCATCGTAAGGGCCTTCTACGCCTTCAGAGCACAGGAGGCTGCTGGCACCTTAATTTAGGAGGACGGGCTTGTGGTAATGGCTCGAGCAGAATAGGTGGAATGATATCAAACACATGGTTTCTATGTGTTTTGATGCCATTCCATTCACTCCGCTACAGAGATTATTATGAGCTGTCCTCCCCTCAGCAGCCTCCACTGCTTCAGAGAAGGCCTAAGGATTTATAAAATGATTTATTATTTTTAAATTTAAAAAATCATTTTAACTTCTATTTCAGCTTTTCTATAATTTAAATGATATTCTGATTTAATTTATTCCGTTTTTTTACGTAAAAGGGAAGGGTTAACACTGAATATAAAAATTGTCCCCATAAGAGATTTGAAAGTCTAGATTTGAGATAACATGTGTCACCAATTACTGCTCCAAAAGGATAAAATAATATATATATATATATATATATATATATATATATATATATATATATATATATATATATATATATAATAATACAATTGTCAGATCTCGTGGCGCTCTAAACATGTGCAAATTCCCAAAGGAACACACCCATTTTAAATGTGCAAGGCTTGTGCAACGTGCCATGCCTTCATTTTGTGTCTTACATGAATGATATACCTTTAACCTTTTTAACATTTTGTTGTGTTACAGCCTGAATTTAAAATTGATTAAATTGAGATTTTGTGTCACTGGCCTACACACAATACCCCATAATGTCAAAGTGGAATTATGTTTTTAGACATTTTTACAAATTCATTGAAAATTAAAAGCTGAAATATCTTGAGTCAATAAGTATTCAACACCTTTGTTATGGCAAGCCTAAATACGTTCAGGAGAACAAATGTGCTTAACAAGTCACATAATAAGTTGCATGAACTCACTTTGTGTGCAATAATAGTGTTTAATTGTTTAATGACTACTTCATCTGTGTACCCCACACATACAATTATCTGTAAGGTCCCTCAGTTGAGCAGTGAATTTCAAGCACAGATTCAAGCACAAAGACCAGGGAGGTTTTCCAATGCCTCACAAAGAAGGGCACCTATTGGTAGATGGGTAAAAAAACAAAAAACATTTGAGCATGATGATGTTATTAATTACACTTTGGATGGTGTATCAATACACCCAGTCACTACAAAGGTACAAGCATCCTTCCTAACTCAGTTGCCGGAGAGGAAGGAAACTGCTCAGGGATTTCACCATGAGGCCAATTGTGATTTTAAAACAGTTACAGAGATGAATGGCTTTGATAGGAGAAAACTAGGGATGGATCAACAACATTGTAGATACTCCACAATACAATACAACCTAAATGACAGAGTGAAAATAAGGAAGCTTGTACAGAATAAAAATATTCCAAAACATGCATCCTGTTTGAAATAAGGCACTAAAGTAAAACTGCAAAACATTTGGGAACGAAATTAACTTTATGTCCTGAATACAGTGTTATATTTGGGTCAAATCCAACACAACACATCACTGAGTATCACTCTTCATATTTTAAAGCATGGTGATGGCTGCATCATGTTATGGGTATGCTTGTCATCGGCAAGGACTAGGGAGTTTTTAGGATAAAAATAAACGGAATGGAGCTAAGCACAGGCAAAATCCTAGAGGAAAACCTGCTTTCAAACAGACACTGGGAAACAAATTCACCTTTCAGCAGGACAATAACCTAAAACACAAGGCCAAATATACACTGGAGTTGCTTACCAAGATGACATTGAATGTTCCTGAGTGACCTAGTGACAGTTTTGACTTAAATTGGCTTGAAAATCTATGGTAAGACTTGAAAATGGCTGTCTAGCAATGATCAACAACCAACTTGACAGAGCTTGAAGAATTTCTAAAAGAATAATGTGCGAATATTGTACAATCCAGGTGTGCAAAGCTCCTAAAGACTTTTTATATCATTGCCAGCAGTAAGATTTTAGTTTGATTTCCAAAAAGACAAGGCCTGTAGCTTTCAAATATCTTTCAAATGGCCCCTGTACAAGACCCAAAACAACCGCTCAGAGTGAAATGCAGCGGCAATGACTGAAGCTAAACGAAAGTTGTCTTGGAGGGTTGGTTTAGTTTGGGTGTCTCTTTGTGTGTATTCGCAAGCGTTTGTACATTCACTCTGCCAAAACAGTACACAGTTACAGTCACTCACCCTTCTAGATAACCTGAAACAGTCTAACCAAGTATTGTGTCTTGAAGTCGCCTAGGCTAGCTAGTGCTAGCCAATTTCCTTTGCGAATTACCTTCAGCCGGTTGGTGTGCGACCGTGGCAAAGTTGGTTTGACATTGGATAGCCTATGGGGGGCTAGTTAGGGACCGTCAATAAATTACACAATGTAAATGGACAATATTTTCATGTTGCACTTCTTTTAGTTGTCTCATTAAATGCTTTCAAATAAGGGGTTACCAACTGAGCATAGTTCGAGGCATATGCCTAATGTATCTATTCCAATTCAAGCTAACCCCATGGTATTTTCTAGTAGGGGGTTAACTGTTGAACATGACATGTTTGTTTTAGAAACTCGGTCTGATCTGAAATCCCGCAGCTGCAGCCTTGATCTGATTCATTTAAATGCCAGAAGTTTCATTTCGAAAAGGTATTGTATTGTAATTCTGGCATCTCAAACCAATGCGGACATTCTGGTTATAACTGAATCTTGGCTAAAGAAGTCTATGCTGGACTCTGATGTGTATCTGACTGGTTATAATGTTTTTAGATCTGATAGAGTTGGCAGAGGAGGGGGTGTCGCCATATACATAAAGAGAAATGTAAATGTTTCTGTATCCATCACCACCTCTGTCCCTAAGCAATTTGAATGTCTAGTCCTAAATGTGGGACTTGGTAAGAATGCCCATCTGACGCTAGTGGGAATTTATCCATATGTGCTCTTAGCTAATTATCTGACCTGCTGTGTGACGGGGTGTGAATGAAGGAGTCAGGTGCAGGAGGTAAAATACAGAAGTCCAGATTTTATTCTGTTTACATAAATCAAACGCCCAAAGCATCAAACGAAACTATTACAAGGGAAAACATCCACCTTGGCATAAACACAGTGAATAGTAGCTCAACCGAGCTACACGCTCTCACAACAAACAATCACTCACAAAGACAAGGGGAACAGAGGGAACACTTATACACATACTAATTAGGGGAATGAGCACCAGGTGTGTGTGATTGAAAAGACATGACAAGTGGAGTGATGAGAATGGGATCGGCAGTAGATAGTACTCCGGTGATGACGAACGCCGAAGCCTGCCCGAACCAGGAGGGGGGGCAGCCTCGGCAGAAGTCGTGACATGCTGTCTAACTATGCTCAATCTGAATTAGTGATAGTGGGTGATGTTAATCTAGATTGGTTGATTCCAGTATCTGATGGGCTGAAATATATTTGCTAAATCTAACTCAGCTGATAACTAAACCAACTCGCCCCAACTTTAAACACCCTGAATAATCTACTCTATTAGATATTAATCTAACAAATGCCCCTCATAAATTTACAGCCAATGGGATATTTGCCAGTGAGTTCAGTGATCATTGTTCCGTTGCTTGTATAAGACATGTTAAACTACCTAAATCTCGCTCACGCATTATTACAAAGAGACATTTTTGGAATTTTAATGAGCAACATTTTTTGTCTGAGCTGGGGTTGAGTGACTGGGAGATTGTGTCAACTATCACTGATTCGGATCAGGCCCTTAATTGTTTTATTTCCCTTTTTTATTTCCGTTGCAGATAAACATGTGCCAAACAAAAAACTAAGGGTAAAAGACCGATCTAATCCTTGGTTTACACATTCATTATCTGAGAAATTACAGGAAATAAATGTAGCTTGGGTTAAGGCTAGACGGATTGATTCTACGTCTGATTGGCAGTCCTTAAGACATTTGAGAAATAGATGTCTATTCCAGGTTAAAAAGCAAAATCAATATGCTGTATTTCTTGAATTGTGTATCAGAGAGTGGTGGTAATCCAGCCAACTTCTGGAAAGTGGTCAAATCTTTTAAACAAAACGTGTTGCCCCAGCAGATTTTGACAGACCCTTGGCCCATTCTAGACAAAATTGAAATGTTTCTTTTAATAACCATTTTGCTTCAGCTGGCCATCTGTTTGAAATGATAATTCCATCCCACTAGAGGGAGTCATTTAGTCACCTCAGAACAGATTGTAGAGAATAATGCACTAACAGACTCCCATACTTTATTTTCATTTCAATCCTTTGATGTCTATGATGTACTAAGTGCCTTGCTAAAGATTGATGTAAAAAAAAAAACATATGGCCTGATTCACTTGATCCCTTTGTACTGCAGCTCTCTGCCCCATTTATTGCAGAACCACTGACCTATATTTTTTACTTGACAATTCTTTCTGGTGTTATCCCTAAGATCTGGAAAGCCGCACATGTCCTCCCCCAACATAAAGGAGGAGATCCTTCTGATTTAGATAACTACCGTCCAATTTCCAAATGATCTTGCCTTTCCAAAGTTTTAGAATCCATGACTAATTTTCAGCTAAGAACTTTTTTAACTTCTCACTCTATTCTTAATGTGCCCCATTCCGGTTTTAAACCTGGACAGCTGCTACACTTGTTTTAGAGGATGTGTTAAATTACTTGGATCATATTTATAGACCTTTCCAAGGCCTTCGATACCGTTGAATTAGTGACTGTCACGTTCTTATTCAAAGGTTGACTGAAATAGGCCTGGATCAGGCTTCTTGCAAGTGGTTTGAAAATTATCAGTCAGACAGGACTCAATGTGTGATCTCTGATGGTGTTAAGTTTTCTGGATATTACAAAAGGTGCACCGCAGGGGTCGGTGCTGGGACCTGTTCTCTTTACTATTTATATATATAATATTGGTCTATCTGTTAAAACTTGTAACATTCATCTGTATGCAGACGACACTGTTATGTTTGCCATTGCCCCAACTGTTGACCAGGCTATGTTAGAGCTGCAATCTGAACTTGGTACCTTACAGAAAGCCCTGGTTGGTTTAAAATGTGTACTTAATGGGGGCAAGACTAAATACATGTTGTTCTCTAGTTCTCGCAAAGATGTTTCAGATGAACTACATATTTATTAATTGGCTGGTTCTCCCATTGATCGGGTTCCCGCCTACAAATATCTGGGCCTTTGCATTGACAAAGACTTCATGTTTAAAAAACATACGGAGGAGCTAGTTAAAATGCTAAGAGTTAAAGTGGGCTTGTTTTTTAGAAATAGATCTTGCCTCTCCCTAAATATCAGGAAGCAGATTGTACAGTCAACTTTCCTGCCCGTTTTTGATTATGGTGACACCATTTACCCGATTGCACCAGCAACTACTCTTAAACCATTGGATGCCATGTACCATAGCGCCATTCGGTTTATCACTGGTGGTAGTTTTAATACTCACCACTGCATCCTGTATCAAAAGGTTAGTTGGTCCTCATTAATGTCCCGTAGATCAATTCATTACTCCCTTTTTGTTTACAACGCCCTACTTCACAATCTTCCAACGTACCTAACTTCATTGTTAAAGTATTTAAAAAGAACAGGGTTGGTTAACTTTTGAGGTTCCTCGGGTCTCCACCGAATTAGGTAAATCCGCTTTTAGTTTTAATGCACCTCATTGCTGGAACCAACTGCAAAATAAACTGCAATTGGACGCTCTGATGCTGCTTGGGCAATTAAAAATATTGATTGGAGAACTATTTGCTGAGGAATGTGGCTGTTTTTCTTGATTGTTTGTTGTGCTGTATTTTAGTTTGTTTTTGTACTGATTTTGACTTTGAATTGATCTATGAATTGTATGTGCAGGGCTCCCTTGTGAAAGAGACCCTGGTCTCAATGGTGACTCGCTGTTTAAATAAAGGTTAAAAAAAAAGTATATTTATTTCTACAATTTATAGTTTATTTGTCATTGAAATTTGGAGCTATTGCCATTTTAATGTCAAACCAAATTGACCATCGGCAGTAACATTGGGTCGCTGTATAACTGCGTTCCGATTTGATGATTACTTGGGTGTTGCCAGCTGTGGGCATGAGGGCAGGATTGAAATAAACCCAACCCAAGGAAAACTGTTACGGTACCCTTTACAGTGAGGGAAAAAAGTATTTGATCCCCTGCTGATTTTGTACGTTCTCCCACTGACAAAGACACGATCAGTTTATAATTTTAATGGTAGGTTTATTTGAACAGTGAGAGACAGAATAACAACAAAAAAATCCAGAAAAATGCATGTAAATTGATTTGCATTATAATTAGGGAAACAAGTATTTGACCCCTCTGCAAAACATTACTTAGTACTTGGTGACAAAACCCTTGTTGGCGATCACAGAGGTCAGACGTTTCTTGTAGTTGGCCACCAGGTTTGCACACATCTCAGGAGGGATTTTGTCCCACTCCTCTTTGCAGATCTTCTCCAAGTCATTAAGGTTTCGAGGCTGACGTTTGGCAACTTGAACCTTCAGCTCCCTCCACAGATTTTCTATGGGATTAAGGTCTGGAGACTGGCTAGGCCACTCCAGGACCTTAATGTGCTTCTTCTTGAGCCACTCCTTTGTTGCCTTGGCCGTGTGTTTTGGGTCATTGTCATGCCGGAATACTAATCCACAACACATTTTCAATGCCCTGGCTGAGGGAAGGAGGTTCTCACCCAAGATATGACGGTACATGGCGCCGTCCATCGTCCCTTTGATGCAGTGAAGTTGTCCTGTCCCCTTAGCAGAAAAACACCCCCAAAGCATAATGTTTCCACCTCCATGTTTGACGGAGGGGATGGTGTTCTTGGGGTCATAGGCAGCATTCCTCCTCCTCCAAACACGGCGAGTTGAGTTGATGCCAAAGAGCTCGATTTTGGTCTCATCTGACCACAACACTTTCACCCAGTTCTCCTCTGAATCATTCAGATGTTCATTGGCAAACTTCAGACAGGCCTGTATATGTGCTTTCTTGTGCAGGGGGACCTTGCGGGCGCTGCAGGATTTCAGTCCTTCACGGCGTAGTGTGTTACCAATTGTTTTCTTGGTGACTATGGTCCCAGCTGCCTTGAGATCATTGACAAGATCCTCCCCTGTAGTTCAGGGCTGATTCCTCACCGTTCTCATGATCATTGCAACCCCACGAGGTGAGATCCTGCATGGAGCCCCAGGCCGAGGGAGATTGACAGTTATTTTGTGTTTCTTCCTTTTGCGAATAATCGCACCACTGTTGTCACCTTCTCACCAAGCTGCTTGGTGATGGACTTGTAGCCCATTCCAGCCTTGTGTAGGTCTACAATATTGTCCCTGACATCCTTGGAATCTGATTGCCTGATTGCTTCTGTGGACAGGTGTCTTTTATACAGGTAACAAGCTGAGATTAGGAGCACTCCCTTTAAGTGTGCTCCTAATCTCAGCTCGTTACCTGTATAAAAGATACCTGGGAGCCAGAAATATATCTGATTGAGAGGGGGTCAAATACTTATTTCCCTCATTAAAATGCAAATACATGTATAACATTTTTGACATGCGTTCTTCTGGATTTTGTTGTTGTTATTCTGTCTCTCACTGTTCAAATAAACCTACCATTCAAATTATAGACTGATCATTTCTTTGTCAGTGGGCAAACGTACAAAATCAGCAGGGGATCAAATACTTTTTTCTATCATCTTGCAAGTCTCAGTTTTGGATGAGACTGACTTTATGACCAAAATCATCTTATTTACACTTTGTAGTCAATTTTGACACTAGAATAAATGTTTATGACTCATATCGATGCCACATAGGTCATTTTCAAAACGAGAAGTTGCTTTTTAGGGGCAGTCGCTCTTTAACATCGTCCTTCAAGATTAAGGACGTTTCAAACTGTTTCGAATGGGAAGCAAGTAGACGCCTTTAGGCTACTGTCACGGTTTCGGCCGAGACTGCTCCTCCTCCTAGTTCGGGCAGGCTTCGGCGTTCGCCGTCCCCGGAGTACTAGCTGCCACCGCTCTATGTTTCGTCATTTGATTGCTTTTGTCTGTCTGTTACACCTGTGTCCATTTGTGTGTTGATTACGTGTCTTATAAGTTCCTTGTTTTGCACTAGAATGATTGTGTGTTGTTATGACTGCCACTGTGTCGGAGCTACGTGTTTGCACCCTGTTTGTTTTGTGTTTAGTGTTTACGCGTGTGCGTAATTTTCCCTCGCCTCTTGGTGTATTTTGAGGTCGGGGTTTTTCTCGTAAACATTAGACTATTAAAGTCTGTTGGACTTAACCTCTGTGTCCTGCGCCTGACTCCTCCACCACATCCACATCGGTTTTAGTGACAGAACAACACACCACCATGGAGTCAGCAGGAACAGCGGCGGCACCCGAATCCCTGGAAGATCGGATCAACTACCAGGACACCATGATCCGGCAACTCGGGGCCGCCATGGACGAGGTGTCCAACACTCTGCGCCGATTGGTGAATCGAGAGGTGCCCACGCACTCTTACAACATCCCATCACCAACGGCCAGTCCTCCTCTCTCAGCACCGGAACCCAGTGGCATTCGGCTCTCGCTCCCGAGGGCATATGACGGTTCTGCAGCCGGGTGTCAGGGATTCCTCCTGCAGGTGGAACTTTACCTTGCCACCATACACCCAGCGCCCTCGGGATACGAGAGCGTCTCCGCCCTCATCTCCTGTCTATCCGGCAAGGCGTTGGAGTGGGCCAACGCCGAATGGAGGGGAATAGACGCCGCAACCATCACCTACGCGGAGTTCTCCCGCCGCTTCAGGGCTGTCTTCGATCATCCACCTGAGGGGAAAGCGGCGGGAGAGCGTCTATTCCACCTCCGACAGGGGAAGAGGAGCGCACAGGAGTTCGCACTGGAGTTCCGGACACTAGCGGCGGATGCGGGGTGGAATGAGAGAGCCCTCATCGACCACTACCGGTGTAGCCTACGAGAGGACGTTCTTCGTGAGCTGGCCTGCAGGGACACCAACCTGTCGTTCGACCAGTTGGTGGACATTTCCATCCATCTAGACACCCTGCTGGCTACCCGCGGACGTCCCGAGTGGGGGTCGTCCATTCCACCCTCCAGCACCTCCGAGCCGATTCCCATGGAGCTCGGGGGTGCTGGCGCTAGAGAGAGGAGGAGAGGGAACCCGAGGGGGGCCATCCCCTGCACCACCTGTGGTCGTGGAGGACACACCGCGGCCAGGTGCTGGGGAGGGTCTCCTGGGAGAGGTGACAACAGGCCACGCACTGGGGAGTCATTTCAGGTGAGTAGGCGCCCCACTTACCCAGAGCTTTCTGTTGGTCACATGAGTATTCCTGTGAGATTTCCACAGGTGGCACCTCATTCCCAGCATAAGGCGCTAGTAGATTCAGGCGCAGCTGGGAACTTTATTGATCGGGCATTTTGTTATAGGTTAGGAATTCCCCTTCGGCCGGTAGAAGCTCCATTTCCTGTCCACACATTAGACAGCCGGCCGTTGGGGTCGGGCCTGATCAGGGAGGTCACAGCACCACTGACGATGACGACGCAGGGGGGTCATGAGGAGATCATTCAGTTTTATCTGATTGACTCTCCTGCGTACCCCGTGGTGTTGGGCCTTCCCTGGTTAAGCACCTATGATCCTACCATAGCGTGGCAACAGAGGGCTCTTATGGAGTGGTCTGCCCAGTGTGTAGGGAGATGTCTAGGTGTTTCCGTAGGGGCGACCTCGGTAGAGAGTCCGAACCAAGTGCCCGCACTGCGCATTCCCCCTGAGTATGAGGATTTAGCACTCGTGTTTAGCAAATCGAGGGCAACACGGCTACCTCCTCATAGACAAGGGGACTGTGCGATAAATCTCCAGACAGGAGCGGCTCTTCCACGGAGTCGTGTGTATCCCCTGTCTCAAGAGGAAACAGCGGCTATGGAGACTTACATAGCCGAGTCCTTGGCACAGGGATACATACGGTCCTCCACTTCCCCGGTCTCCTCGAGTTTCTTCTTTGTGAAGAAGAAGGACGGGGGATTGCGCCCGTGTATTGATTACCGTAGTCTCAATCAGATCACAGTTAAATACAGTTACCCACTTCCACTGATTGCGACGATGACGGAATCATTACGCGGAGCGCGGTTCTTCACAAAGTTGGATCTCAGGAGCGCGTACAATCTGGTGCGCATTAGGGAGGGGGACAAATGGAAAACAGCATTTAGCACCACCTCGGGTCATTACGAGTATCTCGTCATGCCATACGGGTTAATGAATGCTCCTTCAGTCTTCCAATCCTTTGTTGACGAGATTTTCCGGGACATGCATGGGCAGGGTGTAGTAGTTTACATCGACGACATCCTAGTGTATTCTTCTACACGAGCCGAGCATGTAGCCCAGGTGCGCCGAGTGTTGAGAAGACTGTTGGAGCATGACTTGTATGTCAAGGCAGAGAAATGCCTGTTCTTCCAGGAGTCCGTCTCCTTTTTGGGTTATCGGTTGTCCGCGTCTGGTGTGGAGATAGAGGTAGACCGGGTATCGGCCGTGCGTAATTGGCAAACTCCAACCACTGTAAAAGAGGTGCAGCAGTTCTTGGGTTTTGCTAATTACTACCGGAGGTTTATTCGGGGTTTTGGACAGGTTGCAGCTCCCATTACGTCCCTGCTAAAGGGGGGTCCGGTTCGTTTGCAGTGGTCGGCTGAGGCGGACAGGGCATTTGTCAAACTAAAGAACCTGTTCAACTCGGCTCCTGTGCTGGCGCATCCGGATCCCTCTTTACCATTCCAAGTAGAGGTAGACGCGTCCGAGACCGGTATTGGGGCAGTTCTGTCACAACGGTCCGGCACGCCACCTAAACTCCGCCCCTGTGCGTTCTACTCCAAGAAGCTCAGCTCGGCGGAGCGCAACTATGATGTTGGGGACAGGGAGCTGTTAGCCGTAGTCCAGGCCCTAAAGGTGTGGAGGCATTGGCTTGAGGGGGCTCAACACCCTTTCCTCATTCTGACTGATCACCGTAACCTGGAGTACATCCGGGCAGCTAGGAGATTGAACCCTCATCAGGCTAGGTGGAACATGTTCCTAACCCGGTTTGTTTTTAAAATCACATACATCCCTGGGTCCCAGAATGGTAAGGCAGACGCCCTGTCCCGGCGGTCCAACGAGCCTACTTCCATATTGCCGGAGTCTTGTTTGGTGGCTCCGGTGGTATGGGAGGTCGATGCGGAAATCGAGCGGGCACTGCGTACCGACCCTACTCCCCCCGAGTGTCCTGTGGGGCGGACGTACGTTCCGCTCGAGATTCGTGATCGACTTATTTATTGGGCTCATACATCACCCTCCTCTGGACATCCAGGTATTGGCCGGACCGTGCACTGTCTTAGCATGAAATACTGGTGGCCAACGTTAGCTAGGGATGTGAGGGTTTATGTCTCCTCCTGCTCGGTGTGTGCCCAGTGTAAGGCGCCTAGACATTTGCCCAGGGGTAAGCTACATCCCCTGCCCGTTCCACAACGACCATGGTCCCACCTATCGGTGGATTTCGTAACCGACCTACCCCCCTCCCAGGGGAATACCACCATTTTGGTCGTTGTGGATCGGTTTTCCAAGGCCTGTCGTCTCCTTCCCATGCCGGGTCTCCCTACTGCCCTACAAACCGCTGAGGCCCTATTTACCCATGTGTTCCGGCACTATGGGGTCCCCGAGGATATAGTGTCTGACCGAGGTCCCCAGTTCACCTCCAGAGTTTGGGGGGCGTTCATGGAACGGTTGGGGGTCTCGGTAAGCCTTACCTCGGGGTACCACCCAGAGAGCAATGGGCAGGTGGAACGTGTCAACCAGGATGTGGGTAGGTTTTTGAGGTCCTATTGCCGGGACCGGCCGGAGGAGTGGTCTAGGTTCATCCCCTGGGCAGAGATGGCCCAGAACTCTCTCCACCACTCCTCCACCAATTTAACACCTTTCCAGTGTGTTTTAGGTTATCAGCCGGTCCTGGCACCATGGCACGAGAGCCAGATCGAGGCCCCTGCGGTGGACGAGTGGATTCGGCGCTCGGAGGAGACGTGGGACGCTGCCCATGTCCATCTGCAGCGTGCCATCCGTCAACAAAAGGCGAGCGCCGATCGCCACCGCAGTGAGGGACCGGTGTACGCACCGGGAGATCGAGTCTGGCTCTCGACTCGAAACCTGCCCCTCCGCCTGCCCTGCCGGAAGCTGGGTCGGCGGTTTGTGGGGCCCTTCAAAGTCCTGAGAAGATTGAACGAGGTGTGTTACAGGTTACAACTGCCTATAGAGTATAAAAATATTAACCCCTCGTTCCATGTGTCTCTTCTCAGGCCGGTGGTAGCTGGCCCACTCCAAGAAGATGAGATAGGAGAGACCCCTCCGCCCCCTTTGGACATCGAGGGGGCCCCGGCGTACAGGGTCCGGACCATCTTGGACTCGAGGCGCCGGATGAGTGGTCTCCAGTATCTCGTGGAGTCGGAGGGGTACGGTCCGGAGGAACGGTGCTGGGTGCCCAGGAGGGACATACTCGATCCATCCCTCCTGACTGAGTTTCACCGTGGGCATCCCACGCGCCCGGGTCCGCGTCCTCCTGGCCGTCCCCGAGGCCGGCTGGAGCCGCGCGTCAAGGGGGGGGTACTGTCACGGTTTCGGCCGAGACTGCTCCTCCTCCTAGTTCGGGCAGGCTTCGGCGTTCGCCGTCCCCGGAGTACTAGCTGCCACCGCTCTATGTTTCGTCATTTGATTGCTTTTGTCTGTCTGTTACACCTGTGTCCATTTGTGTGTTGATTACGTGTCTTATAAGTTCCTTGTTTTGCACTAGAATGATTGTGTGTTGTTATGACTGCCACTGTGTCGGAGCTACGTGTTTGCACCCTGTTTGTTTTGTGTTTAGTGTTTACGCGTGTGCGTAATTTTCCCTCGCCTGTTGGTGTATTTTGAGGTCGGGGTTTTTCTCGTAAACATTAGACTATTAAAGTCTGTTGGACATAACCTCTGTGTCCTGCGCCTGACTCCTCCACCACATCCACATCGGTTTTAGTGACAGCTACCACAGGTTGTTTAAGTGCTTGTTGTTGTTGTTGCTGGTAGCATGAGTGACAGCTGATGCGTCGCTCAGGCCTGTTTGATTAATTCATGATGTCATCAAAAAGCATTCCTACTCCTGCATGAGAGCTAGATATAAGGTAATGTGCATTAAGTGAGGATGTTTCTGTTCTTTTTCTTGATTTATGAGTTAGAAGTTTTTAAAGATAATTTTCCCCCACTGAAGGCCTACGTCCAATAGACAAGGTTCACCACTGGTGTAGGCTACATACAATCTTGCTTATTATGTTTGATTGTGTTTGTGAACAACACTTTAGACACGTGTTCTCTATAATTCTGTAGTAGTAGCCTAATGGATGAATGCCACGTAGTGCATGACAGGCAAATGAAGACTGTAAACAGTGGAAAACCTTTCAAGATTTTACAGCTTAAATGAAAGCCACAGGTTGGCCACATGAAAGCCAGCAGTGGGTGCAAGTATTTAGGCTATTTATTGCCCTCTACAGATCTAACTCCAACCCTGATCTGAGGGGCCCAACTAAACTGGCCTGGAATCAAAACCCTGATCAGTTAAATTAGATGAGTTCACTTTCATTCTCTTTGTTAGGGTCGATCAGACCAGGGGGCAGTGTTGTCTCATTGTGTGAATATCATGGGCAGACAGTGGTAGTGCCAACCACCACTAATTTTGTAATAGTACCTAATGGATAAATGCCAGGTAGTGCATGACAGGCAAGAGATACCCACTAACATGAGATATTTCGCTGTCCTATTATCTCTAGACCTTCAGCACAAAGACAGCAGTCAGACTAGATGTCATATTATAGAATTATTGTCATGACAGTTTCTTTTAGGACTTTTTTGCCACTAATTCCAAATGTATGACCTTTCCACTGTTCCAACCTTATCCCCAGTTCAATAGATATAACCTTCTGGGACAATCAGGCTACCTCTTCTTGGGGATCTTGGGGATAAGAGGCTACAAGGCCAGCCAAGGGAAGCAACAGTTTGCACATACACTATGCTTCCACCACAGAACACGGAATTTGCATCTATACTTTCGGGAACTACCAGTTTCTCTAACTCTGGTCAACATTGCCGGTAATTTCTAAGAAGTATAAAGTAGCCACATTTTCGAAAATATTGCCCCTTGGAAAATAATAAACTATACTTTTGTCAGCTTTAATCTAAGAGTAATGTATAATGCATAACAACATTATTAAACACCAATCATTAATCAAAACAAGTTGCAAAGTGTACATTTACTCAGCTAGAATCATTGTGATAAAATACAAATCTGAATACCATTTAGCCTACCTTAGATGTGGAACCTTTTTGGAACTGCGTTTAACCATACAGAAGGCTATCAGGATCGAATCTCTCTCCCACGTACTCTGAAGATGTAAAAAAAAAAATCCTATCCTAAAGAAGTGAAGACGTGTTTGTATTGTAACGATCTTTAAAAATTGTCTCTCGGCTCCTCTTCTTTCTCCCTACTCTCTCTCTCCCTCTCCGTGGCAGAGTAGAGCATTACAAAACGAGAAGGCAGGGAATGAGGGAGCATACTCATTTGCATTGGCCATCCCCAATGCGTCACGAGCCCGCCGTGGTGTGGGAGACGTGTCCCCCAGCTGCCTTGAACCTCTAGATATGGTATGTTATGATCCCATTTAACCATCTCATGGTTACAGTGCTGTCCATCTGCTGTCCATTCTGACATTGAAAATTGACCGTTCAGCCCTTGTGTTCATTCAGTAGAAGCCTCAGCATTATCCGTGCAGAGAACGAATACATCAGATAAGGAGAAGAGCTGACAGTCGAAGCATGTAGCATTTTACACAAGACATCAGCACCATGGACAGCGCAAGTTCTGACGGTTACTTCCAACGTATGAGTTATCTTTCTTTCAGATCAAAACTATTGTAGGTTAAGGAAGGTAGTCCTTTCATTCCATATAGAAATTACCAGATATTTTCCCAGAAATTGCATGGTAAAATGGTAACCACATAATAAAACCTACATTGTAGATTTGTTTCTGTAGGCTTGATTAAAAAAAGCATCACTAACAGTGCACAAATAGCCTTGCAGCAATCGTGTTGAATTGGCTGCCCATTATGTATTTTAATCTAATTTAATTAACCTTTAATATATGAAGATTGTAGTACATATACTTCTGAGTTTAAATTCTTCTAATCTTTTTTTATGACCAATATGTAATTGCTGACCAGGAATCTGAGCTGTTAGATCAACTGGTGGACTTGCAGCTCACAAGATTTTGTAGTTATCCTCACATTGATTAAGTCCTCTTCAACAGGTTAAAACATCCAACAGACTATTAAAGTAAGACATGTCTCATTTTGCACTAATATTCAGGAAATCAATATGGAATATGAGTAAATGACATTTGCATCTGGGGCAGCAGTACATAGGGTATTCTCTTCCTGTCGTATGTCTAAACTGTGTGGCTCAAACACCCTGCCTGTCAAGAGTCAAACAGAATTCTCCATGAGGAGGTGCGCCAATATATAAGGGCCTATTATATGTAATAGACATGCAACCCTTCAATGATTCTGCCCTCTCTATTTCCTTCTTTCCCTAGCCTACATGTTTTGCAAAGAGCTCCCATTTACAATCCTCTTTCAGCATGTAATCTATTAATTTCATTCTGCTGTAGGGCAGTGCACCATGGTGAGCCTGAGTTCCTGAGATGAGATGAGATGAGATGAGAGAGGGTAATTGCTGCGAGGTGATTCAAGTAAACTGATGATTAGTCAGAATGACCCTGCTGCCAGCTGTGGGTCTGTGGGGCTGTATCTCTGGCTGCAGGCATGGCTATTCATGCAGGGGACTTGTTTTCAAAATGTGTATCTTTCCATTAAGAGCACATAACATTGCATTTAATTGCCTTAACAATTTCAGGACATACAACACATACATATATAACATTTATATATTTCTTAATTACATTATTTTACTTTTAGATCTGTGTGTATTGTTGTGACTTGTGAGATATTACTGCACTGCTGGAGCTAGGAACACAAGCATTTCACTACACCCGCAATAACATCTGCTAAATATGTATACGGCCAAAACAATGTTCATTTTATTTTATTTGACACACACACACACAAATACACACGCACACATACACACATTAATTGGGCTCTGACAATTAAAGTATCTTCTGGGACTAAAGATCCGTTATCACCTCTGTGTGTTGTGTTCTATAATTTTTACAAGAAAATGGCTCTATTTTTTTACTCCTCTAACAAATCTTTGTGGAGACATCTGCCTCATTTCTCTGTTTTATGACTAATCCTGCCAAGAGCTTTTCTACCCTCTAAAACTGGGCCCTGTCCAGCCACACAAGCAGCTTGCCCACGCACAGGGTTTGAGATTCTAATATTGTCTCTCTACACTTCTCACCACCACTGGATCCACTGGTTCATAGCAGGATACAGCCAATGTTATACTATATGTTTGTATGCTAAAAACTTGGCCACACCACTTCAGCAGTCACCACTGTTGTATACTCTGTGTTGACCTTGCCTGTAAAAGCTAATGAAATCAGATAGTGAATGAGTGACATTTGTACCTACCTGATGTCCAGTGCATCGACCAAGCCTCCCAGACACTGTAAATCAAGCAGTGCTATTCACCACGGCTTCAATAGAGACCTCTTTGTTCAGATGGATTGCAAGCTCCTGGTGATGCTGCTGGTTTAGACTGGACTGTTCTATCTATTACTAGGTGATCGTTGAATTTGTCACATTGTTACAAGTGTTCGTAAGGAGACATGATCAAATTAAGATTGTAAACAGTGGAAAACCGTTCAAGATTTTATGGCTTAAATGAAAGCCACGTTGGCCACATGAAAGCCAGCAGTGGGTGCAAGTCTTTAGGCTATTGCCCTCTACAGATCTATCGCCAACCCTGATCTTAGGGGCCCAACTAAACTGGCCTGGAATCAAAACCCTGATCAGTTAAATTAGATGAGTTCACTTTAATTATCTTTGTTAGGATCAATCAGCACAGTTATATATGTATGTGTTGTATGTCCATTGTTGTCTCATTGTGTGGCTCTCATGGGCAGACAGTGGTAGTACCAACCACCAACTGCCAACCATGGCCCAGCTCGGAACTCGTCATTGTGAGTAATCCTATTATTGGCTTGCTCAAGGTCACAGAACAATCAAGAGATTGATTATGATCAATCCTCCATCTCTCCATGTCTGCCTTTGGGGGATAAACTGGACTAAAGCACTCGGATGGCTGTAGAGTAAAGCTTTAGGGATAGCAGCAAACACAATCAGTATGTCTCTACAAATGTAGGATCTTAATTTGAGCCAGTTTGCTACAGCAGGAAAATAATCCTGCAGCAACAGGAAATTTGAATTATTATGAATATTATAATTTAAAAAAAATATTTTAGCGGTGGATGCTTTTTCCGTTATGGCAAATCAAGTCTGACATTTTAAAGTGGAAATTACAAACTTTGGAAGCCTTTTTAAACTTAGAATATACTACAAGTTTGCATTTCCTGCTGCGCAGAAAAATTCTCAGCAACAAAAGAGGGATCAAATTAATATCCTACATCTGTACATACCTTTTCTGCTTCAATCATCCACAAGTAATCACTGGAAGAAATGAAACTCCCCTGGATTCCAAAGCTGATGGAAAACAGCTAGTGAGAGATGTGATCCTCATAATCTGTGTGACAAGAGGTTGCCGTGTAGGCTACTCACAGGGTCCTTCACCTTCGTATTTCTATTCCATGTGACTATTGATGTTTAGTGGATGAATATTCAGTCCATACTGAGGCATTTCAACTTTTCTTTTTATATTGGTTAATTAAATATCCCTTTGTAGACCATCTTGTCATTGATCTTTGAGTTGATTTCACTAGATGGAGAGTATGTTCCCATTAGACAGTGTACAATAAGTTAAACATTGGGATGGTTGGTTGACCCTTTATTCAATCAGCCAATTAGACAAAGAACGAAACAAACAGAAGCATCAACCATGAAATGTACTGTAGCACAGGCTCTGTCAGTGCCTGACTGCTGTACTCCTCTGGATTTGTAAACATGATAATGAATAATGATATGTTCATATTGCAGGCAGAGGGCTTTGTGTACTCTCCAATGTCTGTCCATTTACATTACATTATTTAAGTATTTCAAGCTCAGACTGAGTCAATTATGTAATGTTCTCTCCATTATGATCCCAGTGAAAACCTTTTAGCGTCTGCATAATCTGAAATCTACATGAATGGCTGTGGAATACTAACTGAACTGAATGTGTGGTGTTTCTGGCAGTGAGTGAGTGAGCTGTTGGTCTTTCCAGGTCACGTGCTGTAGACGACCTCTGGGGAGGAAGAGTGAAGAACCTGCTTTAGAGGGGGGAGGCTGCATCTCTTTCTCTCCCGTCTTTTATCAGTTTCTCTCCCTCTCTCTTTTTCTCCATATCTCTCTCTTTCCCTTATTTCCTCTCTCTCTCTCCTCCATCCATCCCTCTCTCTCCCTCTTTCAGCTCTTCAGAGCAGGAACGATAGCCCCCAGTGTTTACACTTCACACTCCATGACTTATGCATGAAGAAGATCCTCTTCATTCATCTCTGGGACTCCAGCAGCGCACAATGCTCTGTCGTCTGTATCACTCTCATGCTATGTCTTCTCTCTTCTCTTCTTTCTTCTCTTTTCATCTTCTCTTCATGACCAGAGTCAGAGCCAATACTTGGCTTTTACTCAGAGCTAAGCCTCAGAGTCACTGGGAAAATTGAACTGGACAGATGATAGACCTGTCACTCATATTTGGCCACTTTAGTCTTTCCTGGTATGTACGTAGAGGAGCTTTCAAGCAACCTGTTTGATTTTCTGTCCATAAGAGCCTTAACATTGACATTGAAACATTTGGGTCTCATTATAACCTGGGTTTTCAGTTGTTTATCTAATTGGTATGTTGTTGATTTGTACCAAAATACCTTTGTAGATTATTGTAGATGTTCTTCAGTTGAGCGGCTAAAAAAGGTATTTGAGTTCCAGTCTTCTTCAACAATTAAGAATTAAGGGCTCTATTCTATCTGTATTACTGAAGCGTTCATTTCCTACTGAGCCGACTTCTGCAGAGTTTACTGTGAATGCAGTCTCCGCTAATGCTGGAACATTGCCTTTAAATTTCAATCACGCTGTAACGCTGAATTTCCGCGATATGGATTGAAAAGTAAGAGGTTAAGAGGTTATCTGAAGAGATCATTATGAAAGATTGTGCTGCTACCCTATTTCTTTATACAATGGAGACTCCAATTATCCCTTGTGATTCGTTTTAAGGATTCCTGCCTTGCGCTCAGCCGCTCACTAAGCCAGCTACAGTAGGACTAATAATGGAATACAAATGTAATGTTGTGTAAGAGAATCATTAACCTTAAAGTAATTCACGTGTTTGAATACATTTAATCAGCAGTCTAAAAGTTATATAGATGGTATGAATTCTTCAAAGGGTGTCATATAATGTATTATTAAGGCCTTATCAGGACATAGCTTGAGTGAAGTATTGCATTACTGATGAGTCTTTATGGATTCAGTTTCATTGTACTGTATCTCTCATTATATTTATATCTTTCATATCTGTCATTGTATCTCCCCAGAAAAAAAACCTGTCAATGAGAGCCATTTGTATGGTGAGGTGAGGACATCTTAACGCCTCCCTTGCTGAGATAATAAGGAAGAAGAATGTAAAATCCTGGCATTCCATAATATCCATGGTGGCTAATTAGAGACCGTGTGGCTGGTTTATGATCACAGACGGTAAACTTAAATCTCCCCCACCCCCACCCCTGCCACACACACACACACACACACCATTTTCACAGCTCTAATAGGCTTAGTTCAGTAATTAACGGGTGTGTAAGGTACTCAAGGGTTGAATGTGTTTCATTTTCTAATTAAGACATTGATGGCAACAGGGAGAGAAACCTGGCTGCATCCATGGGGGAAAACACCTCACTAACATAAACCAGATGGGAGAGAGGAGGCTAAAACATGAGGGATGGTATGACAATTACAGTAAATGGGAAGGATTAGATCACATTGAGCTCTATCTGAATCTCTGTCTTGAAAATATACACTGAGTATACAAAACATTAGGAACTCTTTCCATGATATAGACTGACCAGGTGAATCCAGGTGAAAGCTATGATCCCTTATTGATGTCACTTGTTAAATCCACTTAAATCAGTGTAGATGAAGGGGAGGAGACAGGTTAAAGAAAGATTTTTAAGCCTTGAGACAATTGAGACATGGATTGTGTATGTTTTCATTTCAGTCATTTAGCAGATGCTCTTATCCAGAGCGATTTACAGGAGGAGCAATTAGAGTGAAGTGCCTTGCTCAAGGACCACTTACAGATTTTTCACTTAGTCGGCTTGGGAAGTCAAACCAGCGACCTTACGGTTACTTTCCCAACGCTCTTAACCGATAGGCTACTTGCCATTCAGAGGGTGAATGGGCAAGACAAAAGATTTACAGTAAGTGCCTTTGAACGGGGTATGGTAGTAGGTTCCAGGCACACCGGTTAGTGTCAAGAACTTCAATGCTGCTGTGTTTTTCACGCTCAACAGTTTCCCGTGTGTATCAAGAATGGTCCACCACCCAAAAGACTTCACGCCAACTTGACACAATCTCATAACATTTTAGAAAAAGGTTGTTGTTATCTTTTTGAGATTGTTTTATTACTTGTTAAACTAAATATCTTTCTCTGAGCAATTGTATTAGTATAAAATAATATAATGCAATACAGCTCAGTATTTGTATTATTTATTTTATACAGTCTTTTTTGCTCATCTTTATCAATTGTGCCAATAATTATGGACCTGACTGTATAGCAGACAGATATATCTTCAAGTTCATCTTTCAATTATGTATTAAGTAATCTGCAAGCATGCTTTAATTTTACCATCCCTGTAACTGCTTTATGATTTGAAACTAAATTTATACAAATAAGTTCCCCTGAAGACTCAATTACATGTTAAGAACCCCAATCCAGCAAACCTGAAGTTAGGAATAACAATACTCTTCTTGTCACGGAATCAGCCGAGGCTGCTCCTCCTCCTTGCTCGGGCAGGCTTCGGCGTTCGTCGTCCCCGGAGTACTAGCTGCCACCGATCTATGTTTCTGTGTTTGACTTGTTTTGTTTTGATTGTGTACACCTGTTTCCTATTATGTTGTATTGTATTCCCTATTTAACCCTCTGTCGTTCATTGTGTGTTGTGTGTGTTTGTTCTCGTCATTTTCGGCAGTTGCTAGTGTGCGGGTATTCTCCTCCCTGTTTGGAGGTTGTTTTGTATTCTGGTTACTTTGTTAGTAAAGTATCGTTTCCAGTAGCTCGTGTACTGCGTTTGACTTCGCCTACCGCATTCACGTCTCACTTTGACAGAATCACACACCACTCATGGAGTCAGCAGGAGAGGCGGTGCCAGCTGGATCTATGGAGGCACGCGTCGAACACCAAGCGGCCATGATCCAGGGTCTCGGCACCGCCATGGAACGGGTGGTGAACACCATTGAGCGATGGGAAAGAGGGGGTCTACCTATACCCCCTCCAACGATACCACCACCATCGGCGATGCCCATCATTTCACCTCCGGGGTCCAGTGGGATTCGGCTCTCGCTCCCGAGGGCTTATGATGGCACAGCGGCCAGGTGCCAGGGTTTCCTACTCCAGGTTGAACTCTACCTAGCAACCATTCACCCGGCGCCCTCGGGATACGAGAGCGTGTCCGCCCTCATCTCCTGTCTGTCCGGCAAGGCGCTGGAGTGGGCCAACGCCGAGTGGGGTGGGATAGACGCCGCTACGGTCAGCTATGCGGAGTTCGCTTCCGGGCATTATTCGATCATCCACCAGAGGGTAAAGCAGCGGGTGAGCGTCTATTCCACCTTAGACAGGGGAGGAGGAGCGCGCAGGAGTTCGCGCTGGACTTCCGGACGCTGGCTGCCAACGCGGGATGGAATGAGAGGGCCCTCATCGACCACTATAGATGTAGCCTGAGGGAGGACGTGCGTCGGGAATTGGCCTGCAGGGACACCAACCTCAGCTTTGATCAACTGGTGGACATGTCGATTCGCCTGGATACCCTGTTGGCTACCCGCGGACGTCCGGATTCTGGGCCGTCCATTCCATCCCCCAGCACTTCCGAGCCGACCCCTATGGAGCTCGGGGGTGCTGGTGCTAGGGAGACCAGGAGGGAGACCAGGAGGGAGGCCGTCCCCTGCACCAACTGTGGCCGCAGAGGACACACTGCTGGTCGGTGCTGGGGAGGGTCTCCTAGGAATCGAGGCAGTGGGCGACGCACTGATGAGTCATTCCAGGTGAGTAGGCACCCAACTCACCCAGAGCTCTCTGTTGATCATATGTGTATTAAAATGGTGTTTCCCGAGGTTTCTCCTCACTCCCAGCATAAGGCGCTAGTAGATTCAGGCGCAGCTGGGAATTTTATCGATCGCCAGTTCACCTATAAGTTAGGGATTCCTATCGTACCTGTTGATGTGCCCTTCCCTATTCATGCCCTAGATAGCCGCCCTTTGGGGTCAGGATTGATTAGGGAGGTCACGGCGCCTCTCCGGATGAAAACGCAGGAGGGCCATGAGGAGATATTAAGTTTGTATTTGATTGATTCTCCTGCGTTTCCCGTGGTGTTGGGGCTTCCCTGGTTAACATCTCATGACCCCAACATTTCATGGCAGCAGAGAGCTCTCAAGGGATGGTCTGATCAGTGTACTGGGCGGTGTGTAGGCGTTTCCGTAGGGGCAACGACGGTGGAAAGCCCGAACCAAGTTCCCAGCTTGCACATTCCACCTGAGTATGCCGATTTGGCACTCGCCTTCAGTAAGAAGAGAGAAGGGCGGGGCACGCGTAAACAAGATGGCGTATTGAATAGAAATCGGTACAAAACACCTCAAGATAAAAACATAATATTCAAAATCAGTAAGTTAGACTAAATATTAGCATTTCATATATTCGCAGTTAATATAATTCAATCTGGATAATAACAGAAATAAGATCATAAGGCTAGAGAAATATATCGACAAATATTACTACATCAAGCAACACCCAAACATGACTGAAGACAAGCGTGGAGAGCCGATCCCCAAAAGAAAACGCGACTCATCGACAGATACAGATGATATATGCTTTTCACCACTGGGTATGGTAAGTGTGGAAAGCGACCTGTTGAAGTCGATAAATGACAAATTGGGCATATTAGAATTGGTCAGTAAAGACGTAAAAGAGTTGAAAGCGAGTCTTCAAATGAGTGACGAAAAAGCTTTGGTAATGGAGAAAGAAACCAAAGAAATAAAAGTGACAGTCTCTAAAATGGAAACGGACGTTAGGGAATTAAAAATGGAGAACAATCTTCTGAGAGAAGCCTTACTAGACATCCAAACTAGATCGATGAGGGAAAATCTAGTACTTACGGGTATTCAGGAAAAGGAGGGAGAAATAACAGAGAATATTATGAAGGACTTCCTGCATACAGCGCTACAAATCCCACTCGAGGCTGTCGATAAAATCCAACTCGAACGTGTACATCGTTTCGGAAAAAGAGGACAGAAATATGAGCGCCCAATCGTTGCCAAATTTGCTTTTTTTAAGGACAAAGCTATGGTGAAAAGCCTGGGAAAAAGACTTGCTGGCACGAAAATAGGCATGAATGATCAGTTCCCGAAGGAGATTGTAGAAAGGCGCAAAGTTCTGTATCCAATCTTCAAGGAAAACAGATTAAAAGGGAAACGTGTTGCACTAGTGGTGGATAAATGATATATTGACAACCAAATGTTCAGAGACACAAAGACTACTCCATGGCTATTCTAAAAGTTGTAATGGAGGAGTCAAATATTGGAGCACCTGATACTAGCAATGATAGGGATTGTAATATTAAATAACATTTATAGTAAGTATAGTATTTTATAAATGGATAAAACGATATAACAAGCAGAATAATACATCTTTATATACAAATAATTAGAACATGGATTTTTTGGCGGGAGGTTGTTGTTTTGGCGGATGGTTGTTGTGGTTGGTCCTGTGTTCTCTCTGGCGTCCTTTCCCCCTTGCAGCAGATGTGGATGCGGGTGCGTTTGCACGCTCGGCCCATTTCTTCCGCAGTCAACCATGTGGTGTGCATTTTTGTGTTTGAAAAGGTACGGCGTTAAGTGAGTGAGAGGGGAAATGGTTGCATATCCCAGAGCCGACCGGGGGTCTATGAACAGGGGTAGTGAGAGAGAGAGCTTTCAATTTTGTGTAGATGAGGGATATACAATTTTAAATATAGTATACATCTAATCTAATTATTCATTGTCCTATCATGATGGAAAGATCCCTAACCCTATAACCTGGACACCCACCTGAGCGACCCATACACCAAAGAGAAGTTCCCATCTATTTTATGGACCTGCTGTGAATATGCAGCCTAAACAGAGAAATAAATGCGGTCAGAGACCTACTTGAGCAGCACCGCCCCCTCAAGATTCTGAGCCTGCCTGGCAGGGTTGGTCCTACAAAGCCAGAGCCCCCTGATGGGAGAGCATAATATACAAGGAAATTCTCAAAGCTGCTAATGAGAACCTTGACGACCTTTTACCTAGCCGGTGGGGATTCCGGTGGGGTACGCCCACCCAGGTAGTGGCAGTGCTGGCAACACTGGCTGCAGTAACCCATGGGGAGGGGGTCACACTCGGACAATCAGAGAGGGGGTTTATCATTGTGGCCCAGGTGGCACAAAATAATCAAAGGTCTGACCGCATGGAGATGCTTGGGAAAATGGTTACAACAGGGGATCAGAGTGTTTGTGTCTCAGGTGAAGAGGGTGGATCTGATCTCCATCACCTAGGACTTGACATAGATTAAGTAGATTAATCAAATCTCACATTGTTATCAATTTCTGCTCAATTTGCATGCTTTCTCAATCAGCTTTAACTGTATGTGCACTCGTAGATCAAGTTATTTCTCGAGTTGGGCTCTGGGATATAACAGCCGTTGAGTATCGGATTTTATGGTGGATTGTGGAGGAGGGGGGTTGAGTGTGTTGGAGTATGTGAGTATGTGCGTGTGTGCTGGTCTGGCATCTGTTGTGGGGGGGGTGGGGATGTTGGGGGGGGGGGGTATGGGATGGACCGCGGGAATTATTTGCTAGGATAATAATTGCTTGTCAATGAATTAAATGTAATACAATGGCAATCCTGGTTATATGTTAGAATCCTATGCGTGAACTGCCGACATTATTACGCATATTAATTGATAATGATGGAAAATAGGATATGCATAATAAAAAAAATAATAATAGTTATATAGATATATATATATAGAGGTGAAAGCATTGGAAATGCTTTTGGCGGTTAACCTGCTTCTGTTTTGTGGGTGGCACTGTGTGCTGTTTTCGATGGATGGGTCCTGGCCTCTCGGGGCCTTAGGGATACGGAGGGACGTGGGTGGGATGCTGATCACTGGGATGACGGCTCAACTTGGGATGGGGAGGGGCTTTAGCGGGGGAATTAGTGGAGAACAATTGAAGGGTTACTCCGTAGCAATGCAAATATCACGGTACAGCTATATGGACACTCAATCATTACGCTATTTTTTATTGGTAAATTTACAAACATATATAATGATAAATAGACTTGAAACTTGTATCTCATTATGGTGTATGGTGAAATAAGTATAGCCAGTTATAATTGTAATGGCTTAGCTGATAATAACAAAAGAAGAACAATATTTACATGGCTCAAAGAGAAGGAATATAATATCTATTGTATACAGGAAACTCATTCAACAATTCGAGATGAAGTAGCGTGGAAAAAAGAATGGGGGGGGGGAAATATACTTCTCCCATGGGCAAAGAAATTCAAAAGGGGTGATGATATTAATTAATAGTAATTTCGATCCGAATGTGCAAATTGTCCAAATAGATACGCAAGGTAGATGGATTATTTTAAATATGGTATTGGACCATAAACAGATATGGCTCATTAACCTTTACGGACCAAATAATGATGATCCACAATTCTTTGACAATATATATAATAAATTATCAAGCCTGCAAGCAACTCAAGACAATATTATTATGGTGGGGGATTATAATACTGTTTTAAATAGCTCAATGGACCGAAAAGGAAATCACACCACAAACAATCACCCACATGCTCTTAAGGAAATTGTGAATGTCATGGATACATTAGAACTAGTAGATATATGGAGGCTTAAATATGCTGATCTAGTGAGATATACATGGCGGAGACTGAATCAAGCTAGTCGTCTTGACTTCTTTCTTATCTCATTCTCGTTGGCACCAAAAGTAAAAAAAGTGTTGATAGGGGACAGAATGCGGTCGGACCATCATATAATAGGCATATACATTACTCTGACTGAATTTCCACGTGGGCGAGGATATTGGAAATTTAATCAAAGCCTATTAGATGATAATTTATTTATAATTAGAACAAAGGAATTTATAACCGACTTTTTCCAACATAACATAGGTACAGCGAATCCCCTTATTGAATGGGATACCTTTAAATGTGCCTTTAGAGGCCATGCAATTCAGTACTCATCTCGAAAACAAAAGCAATTTAGGTCAAAAGAGTTTATACTAAGAAAGGAAATAGAAAGTCTAACAGAACAGATAGATGGCAATAAAAACTGTAACATAGAGGCTCAGAATAAATTAGAGGAAAAACAAAATGAAATGGAAAAACTTATTCAAGAAAGATCAAGTGTAATATATTATAAAAATAAAGCAAACTGGATGGAATATGGGGAAAAATGCACAAAATTCTTTTTTAATCTTCAACATAGGAATGCTACCAAAAAGAACTTAATGAAACTGGTTACAATTGACGGAGTCACCCATAATTCACCTAATGATATTTTGAAGGAAGAAACAAAGTATTTTAAGCATATGTTTTATTTTCAGTCGCCTCCATCTCCTCTAACTGAAGCTAATTGTAGAGATTTTTTTTCTATTGATAATGTCAAATTAACAGCCACACAGAAAGACTCATGTGAAGGTGAAATTACAGAGGAGGAACTTCTGGATGCAATTAAAGACTTTAAGTCCGGGAAAACTCCAGGGTTGGATGGCATACCAATCGAGGTATACCAAACCTTTTTTGATATACTAAGAGGACCGTTATTAGCATGTTTTAACCACTCCTATGTAAATGGTAGATTATCTGACACTCAAGAAGAAGGTCTGATCTCATTATTACTGAAACAGGATACAAGTGGAAAATATAAAGATCCAGTCCATTTACAAAATTGGAGGCCCCTTACACTTCAGTGTTGTGATGCAAAAATCCTAGCAAAATGTATAGCGCATAGAATTAAAAAGGTATTGTCGGATATTATTCATTCTAATCAGACAGGTTTTTTACATGGAAGATACATTGGAGATAATATAAGGCAAGTATTGGAAACAATAGAACACTATGGAAAATATGGGAAACCAGGCCTGCTATTCATAGCAGACTTCGAAAAAGCATTTGATAAAGTTCGACTGGAATTTATATATAAATGCCTGGAGCATTTCAATTTTGGAGAATCTCTTATAAAATGGGTCAAAATCATGTATAGTAACCCTAGGTGTAAAATAGTAAATAATGGCTATTTCTCAGAAAGTTTCAAACTGTCAAGAGGAGTGAAACAAGGTTGTCCACTATCAGCATATCTATTTATTGTGGCCATCGAGATGTTAGCTATTAAAATCAGATCCAATAATAATATCAGAGGATTAGAAATACAGGGCTTAAAAACGCAGATGATTCATGTTTTCTTTTAGATCCACAACTAGAATCCCTCCACAGCCTCATAGCGGATCTAGATACATTTTCTAACCTCTCTGGATTAAAACCAAATTATGACAAATGTACTATATTACGTATTGGATCACTAAAAAATACAATTTTTACATTACCATGTAGTTTACCAATAAAATGGTCTGATGGTGATGTGGATATACTCGGAATACATATCCCAAAGGAAATAAATGATCTCACTTCAATAAATTTTAATAGAAAGTTAGCAAAAATAGATAAGATCTTACTACCATGGAAAGGAAAATACCTGTCAATTTGTGGAAAAATCACCCTGATTAACTCTTTAGTATTATCCCAGTTTACCTATTTGCTTATGGTCTTGCCTACGCCTAGCAAACAGTTTTTTAAATTATATGAGAAAAAAATATTCAATTTTATTTGGAACGGCAAGCCAGACAAAATTAAAAGAGCATATTTATATAATGAATATGAATTCGGAGGACAGAAATGATTAAATATTAAAGCATTAGACCTATCACTAAAATCTTCAGTCATCCAAAAGTTATACTTAAATCCGAACTGGTTCTCAAGCAAATTAGTAAGATTGTCTCACCCACTGTTCAAGAAAGGCCTTTTTCCCTTTATTCAGATTACAACCTCTCACTTTCAGTTATTTGAAAAGGAAATAATCTCCCAAATGTCACTATTTCTAAAACAAGCCATAGAAAGTTGGTTGCAATTTCAATTTAATCCTCCAGAAACGACAGAACAAATAATGCAACAAATATTGTGGTTAAATTCAAATATACTAATTGACAAAAAACCTTTATTTTTTGACAGAATGTTTAAAAAAGGTATAATCTTCGTAAATGATATCATCGGTAGGACTGGTGGAGTTATGTCGCACATGCAGCTAACAAAAACATATGGAAATGTCTGCTCTACCCAAAATTACAACCAAATAATTGCAGCCTTACCGCAAAAGTGGAAGAGGAAAGTTGAAGGGGGAGAAAGTAAGGAACTTGTCTGTCGGCCTTGCATTAAAGAACATAATTGGTTAAGGAAAACTGTGATAAATAAAAAAGTATATCAGTTTCACTTAAGGACCAAAGGATTGACAGCCGTCCCATATAGATTGCAAAATAGTTGGGAAGAGATCTTTGACGTACCGATCCCATGGCATAGTGTTTATGAACTGACACGCAAAACGACACCGGATTCAAAAATTTGAATTTTTCAATTTAAATTATTATATAAAATTCTTGCTACCAATAGAATGTTATTTATATGGGGGATACAATCTTCCCAGCTCTGCAGATTTTGCTGTGAAGAGATAGAATCATTAGATCATTTGTTTTGGTTCTGTCCATTTGTAGCTTGTTTTTGGACACAGGTCCAGGAATGGCTAAAGGATTGCAATATTTACCTGGAACTAACCTTGCAGATAGCATTACTGGGTGATCTGAAAAGTCATAGTCAATCAATCAATAATATAATAATACTTTTAGCAAAAATGTTTATTTTTAATTCACAATCTGTAGAAGCAATGAGAATAGAAAGGTTCAGAACTTTTGTAAAACATCACAGTACGGTTGAAATATATATGGCAAATAGAAATCCTATATGGATGGTGTTAAGAGATAGATGGGAGGTATTGAATAGAGTTGAAGGATGGGACTAATAACAAATAACAACAAATAATAACAAAGATAGCTAATAATGTAAGCATACTGTGTCCATAATAAGTATATAGGTTGTATGTTGGGAGCTTTTGGGAAAGAGCACAGTTAGAAAGATATGGCATTTAGAAGCAAACCGGATGGACATCATGAAAATGATCGGAGAGGTTGAGAGTAGAAGAAGTTCAGGAGCAAAAAAATAAATAAATATATATATATATATATATATATATATATATAGATATAGAATTATTGTAAAATTAACTCTGTCCATAAGGTGTAGATAGTAAGTATAGACCGGAAGTAGAGGCCTGGGCGTTGTTGTTCACTAATTTACTCCAAGTAGGGATAGGATGGTGGGGTTGAAATGTAATAAAGGGGAATATATATATACAGTGGGGAAAAAAAGTATTTAGTCAGCCACCAATTGTGCAAGTTCTCCCACTTAAAAAGATGAGAGAGGCCTGTAATTTTCATCATAGGTACACGTCAACTATGACAGACAAAATGAGGAAAAAAAATCCAGAAAATCACATTGTAGGATTTTTAATGAATTTATTTGCAAATTATGGTGGAAAATAAGTATTTGGTCAATAACAAAAGTTTCTCAATACTTTGTTATATACCCTTTGTTGGCAATGACACAGGTCAAACGTTTTCTGTAAGTCTTCACAAGGTTTTCACACACTGTTGCTGGTATTTTGGCCCATTCCTCCATGCAGATCTCCTCTAGAGCAGTGATGTTTTGGGGCTGTCGCTGGGCAACACAGACTTTCAACTCCCTCCAAAGATTTTCTATGGGGTTGTGATCTGGAGACTGGCTAGGCCACTCCAGGACCTTGAAATGCTTCTTACGAAGCCACTCCTTCGTTGCCCGGGCGGTGTGTTTGGGATCATTGTCATGCTGAAAGACCCAGCCACGTTTCATCTTCAATGCCCTTGCTGATGGAAGGAGGTTTTCACTCAAAATCTCACGATACACGGCCCCATTCATTCTTTCCTTTACACGGATCAGTCGTCCTGGTCCCTTTGCAGAAAAACAGCCCCAAAGCATGATGTTTCCGCCCCCATTCTTCACAGTAGGTATGGTGTTCTTTGGATGCAACTCAGCATTCTTTGTCCTCCAAACACGACGAGTTGAGTTTTTACCAAAAAGTTCTATTTTGGTTTCATCTGACCATATGACATTCTCCCTATCCTCTTCTGGATCATCCAAATGCACTCTAGCAAACTTCAGACGGGCCTGGACATGTACTGGCTTAAGCAGGGGGACACGTCTGGCACTGCAGGATTTGAGTCCCTGGCGGCGTAGTGTGTTACTGATGGTAGGCTTTGTTACTTTGGTCCCAGCTCTCTGCAGGTCATTCACTAGGTCCCCCCGTGTGGTTCTGGGATTTTTGCTCACCGTTCTTGTGATCATTTTGACCCCACGGGGTGAGATCTTGCGTGGAGCCCCAGATCGAGGGAGATTATCAGTGGTCTTGTATGTCTTCCATTTCCTAATAATTGCTCCCACAGTTGATTTCTTCAAACCAAGCTGCTTACCTATTGCAGATTCAGTCTTCCCAGCCTGGTGCAGGTCTACAATTTTGTTTCTGGTGTCCTTTGACAGCTCTTTGGTCTTGGCCATAGTGGAGTTTGGAGTGTGACTGTTTGAGGTTGTGGACAGGTGTCTTTTATACTGATAACAAGTTCAAACAGTTGCCATTAATACAGGTAACGAGTGGAGGACAGAGGAGCCTCTTAAAGAAGAAGTTACAGGTCTGTGAGATTGAGGCCGTTCTGAGGGAAAAAGGGGTGGGTGTAACTCAGTGGCGATTTTAGCATGTAAATCTTGGTGGGGCAAAAAAAAAATAACATCTGGGATGCATGCCAGCAATGCCACTACACAACACAACACTAAACAACACATGAATTACACTATAACGGTGACAAACGGTGCCCACAAACTGTTAGGGCCTACATAAAGCTGTCCCAACAGCAGTGTCCCAACAGCAGTCCCAACATCTTACCACTGCTACACCTGGGTATCAGCGGAGCCTTATCTGGCAGCGAAACAGATAATTCAGCCTTATTTAATGCCTTTTAAAAAAATATAGCTGATATGGCTGACTTGCTTAAACAAATGTGGTTTCTACTGACAATTGAGATGTACAAACTATGGCATAAGGGGACGACAAGTGGATAAGAGGCAATCTGTAATTTCGATTAAGACATTAATGAGCGAGCTAGGACGGACATAGTCAATTTAGCTATTTGTTTAGCTTTTTTGAAATGTAGAGCGACAGAATTCAGAACATGGGCCGTTCTAACAGTGTTCTCCCTGTACACCAAGTCAGAAATGTAAGATAAATAAAGGGGGCATATAAGCAGAAAAAAGCTCTTACAATATTCAACAATTACATTTCTCTAAAACAGGTTATAGGCTACATGTGCACCACCAAGTCAGAACAGTAGGCGAAATTAAGAGGGGGAAATAGACCTAATGATTAGGGTGAGGCACATGGGCTACTAACAGCTTACTACACAACATACACTTAGTATTACTTTCTTAGCTACAGTATACATATCTACCTGGCACATTACATCATTTATGCAGCAGCAACAATACATGTTTGGACTCACCTTGTTGTGCTGTGCTCACTTGAACAGGAAGGTTTTGTCATCAAAGTCTGGCATTCTCTGGATTTATGGTGCTTTCAAGACAACTGCAAACTCTGAAACAAACAAGGTTGAATCATGATGACGTCAGTGATCTTCAGGTCGTAGTTCTAGAAAGAGGCCCGAGTTCCGGATTTACAATTCCGAGTTGGAAGACCGTTCAAAATGTTTTTTCCCAGTCTGAGCTAGTTTTTTCCCAGAGTTCCCAGTTGTCTTGAACTCACTGAAGTCAAGTTTTTGCAGTTCCGAGTTAACAGTTGTTTTGAGCGCTGCACAAATCATGCTTCATTGACAGCATGGCCAATGTTGAATGTTTATCATTTTAAATTTGGAAAAGAGACCCTTAATCCCAGATTTGGGACCACACATCCACTCCAATGAATAGCAGGCTAGCGATTGCTTTGCAATGCTTGCAGTTAGCCACTGATTCCTTCCAAACCACTCATTGTTGAATTTGCGATTTCCAACTTGTGTTATGTTTATGTCCAATGGCCGATGAGCATCGATACATTTTATCTATAATTTCTCTTCATTATTTATTTTCATATGACATGGATTAAAAATGATTTGCCAGTAGATTGTCGACTTGATTCATGATGATGACTGCTAGCTAAGATTTTGAAAGTATGATGTTGACATGATCAGTCCAATCAAAGCTACTGTAGATATAACGTGATTTGACGTCATTTTATCTGTGGCCAATGACCTTGAGCCTTCTTGGATGGGCACTTCTAATGTAAGTCTATGGCAGCACCCAAGGGGCTTGAATTTTCGAGCTCTAACCTTAGACTTGGCAGTGACGTAGTGTCCCCATGAGTGACAGAACACTGAGCCAATCACGGCGCAACTAGAGAACATTAGCAACACCTACGCTCCGTATTTTCCGCTGGCTGCTCCACCACCACAGAAAGCACTGAGCTAGGCTGAAACATGTGCATTTTGGAGCTGCCTTACTCAAGAAAGCAAAAAAGAGACCATGTTTTTCAAAGTTTTTTTTTACATTGTTTGCAAACTTATATGTGACATGTATTAATGCCAAAATAACATGCAAAATAGGCAAGCCCCCCCCAAAAAAATAATAATAATTGTTTTGTTATTTTAGCTAAATATGTGGGGCTCAAAACTGCCCTGAATGACGGGTCGCCACTGGTGTAACTCAATATAAGGAAGGTGTTCCTAATGTTTGGTATACTCAGTGTAGATTTGTTTACAATTAGGGATAACATTTCATTTCGGTTATACTTCATGAAGGCCAGTCACATATGAGGCTAGCTATGCAATTGAAGTTCACTGAAGCTTATTCTATGTAGTTCATCCTTTATGTTCCTGGGCCTTTAGTAAGTACTGTAACAGCCTGGCTGTTGTTCAGGAGGATATTTGATCTTTTTATATCAGTTTGTCATTTCCGGGTAGTAATCCTGAACATTGTGTGATGAGCCTCTCTTATCTTCCTGTCATCACATTTGTTGCAGCCACACCATATGAATTATGACCATTGACATACAGTGTACTGTATATAATAACGGTCATGACCCAATGCTCAACCTGGGTTTGATCATATAACAAACACTCCATTCGCAAAGTAACTCTCTCTGAGTTGTAATCCCATGCTGACACCATCTTGCTTTTTATTCAGGAAAATGTCCCTATAATGCACTCCTATATACAGTACATGTTCATATTATAATAGGATTTTTACAAATACTTTGTGATAAAATAAAGAACATTATTTGTGCCTCAATTGCATATACAACACTGGGTGTATTTGAATTCATTCATTAATTAATATAAAGGGGTGAAACAGGGCTACAACCACCTAAAACTTGCTCTGTCTCTAGGCCCACATGCGCTGTCTAGACTGCCTCATTAATTATTCATTAACGTTGTTGTCACATTCTCTTGCATAATTCAACAAGTGTGTCAAGAGAAGGATACCCATGCCAATTAAAATCTAAATGCTTGGCTCTAGATTACAGCTACAGTGCATTCGGAAAGTATTCAGACCGGAAATATGACATTTACATAAGTATTCAGACCCTTTACTCAGGACTTTGTTGAAGCACCTTTGGCAGCGATTACAGCCTCAAGTCTTCTTGGGTATGACGCTACAAGCTTGGCACACCTGTATTTGGGGAGTTTCTCCCATTCTTCTCTGCAGATCCTCTCAAGCGGTGTCAGGATGGATAGGGAGCGTCGCTGCACAGGTAATTTCAGGTCTCTCCAGAGATGTTAGATTGGGTTCAAGTTCGGGCTCTAGGACATTGAGACTTTTCCCGAAGCCTCTCCTGCGTTGTCTTGGCTATGTGCTTAGGGTCATTATCCTGTTGGAAGGTGAACCTTCGCCCCAGTCTGAGGTCCTGAGCTCTGTCAGAGTGACCATTGGGTTCTTGGTCACCTCCCTGACCAAGGCTATTCTCCCCCGATTGCTCAGTTTGGCCGGGCGGCCAGCTCTAGAAATAGTCTTGGTGATTCCAAACTGCTTCCATTTAAGAATGATGGAGGTCGCTGTGTTCTTGGGGACCTTCAATGCTGCAGAACATTTTTGGTACCCTTCCCCAGATCTGTGCCTCGACACAATCCTGTCTCGGAGCACTACGGACAATTCCTTCGACCCAGGGCTTGGTTTTTGCTCTGACATGCACTGTCAACTGTGGGACCTTATATAGACAGACCTTTCCAAAACATGTCAAATCAATTGAATTTACCACAGGAGGACTCCAATCAAGTTGTAGAAACATCTCAAGGATGATCAATGGAAACAGGATGCACCTGAGCTCAATTTTGAGTCTCTTAGCAAAGGGTCTGAATACTTATGTAAATAAGGTATTTCGCTTTGTCATTATGGGGTATTGTGTGTATATATATTTAATCCATTTTAGAATAAGGCTGTAACGCAACAAAATGTGGAAAAAGTAAAGGGGTCTGAACTTTCGGAATGCACTGTATCTATACATATTTTACATATGTATATGGGATCAGACATAATATCACTATAATCCGAGTGTTCATTTTTGGAAATTGCTTTAATTTCTCCTGAGTGGCCTGAGTGGCGCAGTGGTCTAAGGCACTGCATCGCAGTGCTAACTGTGCCACTAGAGATCCTGGTTCGAATCCAGGCTCTGTCGCAGCCGGCCGCGACCGGGAGACTCATGGGCGGCGCACAATTGGCCCAGCGTCGTCCAGGGTAGGGGAGGGAATGGCCGGCAGGGATGTAGCTCAGTTGATAGAGCAATGGCGTTTGCAACGCCAGGGTTGTGGGTTCAATTCCCACGGGGGGCCAGTATAAAAAAAAAATGTATTCACTAACTGTAAGTCGCTCTGGATAAGAGCGTCTGCTAAATGACTTAAATGTAAATGTTTTCTCAATTGCATAAAAAATCAACACCCATCAAAATAAAGTTATCTTTCTTCTCTTTCTTGTCGTGTAACTGTTGAGATGGTGCGTTATATTGCCATCAAAGCGTTCTTATAGATGCAATGGAAAGCCAATGTACTCCATTGAGCCCATTTCCACCATTGCTGGAGTATGTTTGACAGGTCATTACAAAAGTTTCCACCGTCATTACATTAACGGGAGAAAATAAATGGCACAAGCAAGAGTGGGAAAGAGTCACCAGAGTAAAATGAAAGCAAACAATCCAGTTAGGTTTAAGTGACGTGGATTTTTCACCCCTCAAACACAGGAAATAGATAGCTGAAAAGGAGAGATCCTTAGGTGGGCGGTCAAATATATTCCTAAACATGAAATTATACAATATGATTAGTATTTATGGTTTCTGTGCTACTAGTTTTCATAAATTACTGTCTTTTTTGTACAAAAAGTCCAATATGGATGGTGTTACGAGATAGATGGGAGGTGTTGAATGGAACTGAAGGATGGGACTAATAACAACAACTAATAACAACAAGATAACTAATGTAAAGCATACTGTGTCCATAATAAGAATATAGGTTATAGGTTGAGAGTTTTTGTGAAAGAGCACAGTTAGAAAAATATGGTATATAGAAGCAAACCAGATGGACATCATGAAAATGATCGGAGGAAGTTCAGGAGTAAAAAACAAACAAAATATAATTATTGTAGAATTTGACTGTGTCCATAAAATGTATATAGTATGTATGGGCTGGAAGTAGAGGCCTAAGCGTTGTTGTTCACTAGTTTACTCCAATTGGGGAAGGGGTGGTGGGGTTGGAAAGTAATGAAGGGAAATATAATTTAAAAAAGGAGATGTGTGTGTTTATGGATGTATGTATATATGTACAGTGAGGGAAAAAAGTATTTGATCCCCTGCTGATTTTGTACGTTTGCCCAATGACAAAGACATGATCAGTCTATAATTTTAATGGTAGGTTTATTTGAACAGTGAGAGACAGAATAACAACAAATAAATCCAGAAGAACGCATGTCAAAAATGTTATAAATTGATTTGCATTTTAATGAGGGAAATAAGTATTTGAACCCCTCTCAATCAGAAAGATTTGGAGGTTATGGAGGTAAGGCAATAAATAGGCCATAGTGCAAAATAATTACAATTTAGTATTAACACTGGAATGATAGATGTGCAAGAGATGATGTGCAAATAGAGATACTGGGGTGCAAATGAGCAAAATAAATAACAATATGGGGATGAGGTAGTTGGGTGGGCTAATTTCAGATGGGCTGTGTACAGGTGCAGTGATCGTTAAGGTGCTCTGACAACTGATGCTTAAAGTTAGTGAGAGAGATAAGAGTCTCCAGCTTCAGAGATTTTTGCAGTTCGTTCCAGTCATTGGCAGCAGAGAACTGGAAGGAATGGCGGCCAAAGCAGGTGTTGGCTTTGGGGATGACCAGTGAGATATACCTGCTGGAGCGCATACTACGGGTGGGTGTTGCTATGGTGACCAATGAGCTAAGATAATAATAATAATAATAATAATATGCCATTTAGCAGACGCTTTTATCCAAAGCGACTTACAGTCACGCGTGCATACATTTTTGTGTATGGGTGGTCCCGGGGATCGAACCCACTACCTTGGCGTTACAAGCGCCGTGCTCTACCAGCTGAGCTACCACAAGGCGGGGATTTGCCTAGCAGTGATTTATAGATGACCTGGAGCCAGTGGGTTTGGCGACAAATATGTAGTGAGGACCAGCCAACAAGAGCGTACAGGTCACAGTGGTGGGTGGTATATGGGGCTTTGGTGACAAAACGGATGGCACTGTGATAGACTACATCCAATTTGCTGAGTAGAGTGTTGGAGGCTATTTTGTAAATGACATCGCCGAAGTCAAGGATCGGTAAGATAGTCAGTTTAACGAGGGCATGTTTGGCAGCATGAGAGAAGGAGGCTTTGTTGCGAAATAGGAAGCCGATTCTAGATTTAACTTTGGATTGGAGATGCTTAATGTGAGTCTGGAAGGATAGTTTACAGTCTAACCAGACACCTAGGTATTTGTAGTTGTCCACATACTCTAGGTCAGACCCGCCGAGAGTAGTGATTCTAGTCGGGTGGGCGGGTGCCAGCAGCGTTCGATTGATAATCCGATTATTATTACAATTAGTATGTATTTTGCTAACAGCCACTTTCTACCCGTTTTATTATTATGATTATGACCATTGGTCACTTTTGCCCCTGTTTACATTCACATACCAACCTCAATCACTCCAGTATCCCTGCACATTGTAATAATAGTACTGGCACTGACCTGTATATAACTTGCATTCTCTAGTTTTTTTTCTTCTCTTGTTTTTCTCGTGTTTTATTACTTTTATTCTGCATTGTTGGGAAGGAGCTCGCAAGTACGCATTTCACTGTACTGTTATACACCTGTTATATCCTGTGCATGTGACAATACAACTTCGAAACTTGAAACTTGAATAGCAAATGGCTGAATGAATAGCAAATGTCACACATCTTGGAGATGATGTTATTTGATGCAGCCTAATGTAGTCTGTGTGCATGACATGTGTACATGAGGTAATAAAGCCATCTCCCTGGTCTCGGCTGTATGTCTCTGTCTCACATCTCACCACTCTGATTTACCACGCAGGGTCGCCTCAGAGCAATATAAATCATCTACAGCTGATGAGATGAGCCATTGACATGCTAGAACACACATGCTAACACGTCCCAGCACCCAAAACATCTCTCTCTGAGGCTGAGTACAGGCACGGTGACGCTGCAGTAGGTTAAGTGATGTATTTATCCTCTGCTGTTTGCAATCAGGAGATTAGACTTTATTGGATTTCTCTGTCATTCTTGAACTATTGTCTTGGAAAAGGCCAGGGGTCAGATTCGCCAGCTTTGCAACAATTTCTCATCCAGTCAACAACAGAATTACCCAACTTTCAATGTTTGTTCATGGTTGTGTGTGTGTGTGTGTGTGTGTGTGTGTGTGTGTGTGTTTTTACATGGTTGGTGCAGTCGTCTAGTCGGACATTGCTGTCATCACTTTAGTGCCTTGCTCTGGTCTTCGTGGAAATGTAGCCAGGATGATAGAGAGAAGTAGTGTTGATGTTTGTGTTTTTAGGAGAAACACAGGCAAATTGGGAGAGGAAGGAGAGAGGAGAGGGTGCAGATATAAAATGGCTGCTGTGGGAGAAGATAGCAGCAAGAAGAATCATGCAAGAACTGAAAAGGTCTGTTTTTATAGCCGGTTTCATAGCAGTCTGTAAATCAGCCTGTGATGTTAGGTTACGGAGAAGCAAGGCAACTTTCTACCCCAATAGTCATTACAATTAATCAGTCAAGCTCCAATGCTTTGGGAGAATTTACCTGTAACTAGTGCAATGAAACACAATGTAACTTTCATAACATATATATAGTATTACAGGGAGACCTTTGGGGTGACACATTGTGCATGCAGTCTTTATCCCGTAGACTTTCAGAGCATGTTTATATTTGATTATTGTTGTCCACAGACAATATGTGAAGCATAAATAATTAATAAACATCACCATTTCAGTGTTAGGCAGTGGTCTCATTTCTATGGGCGGACTAGCTACTGTATATATTGTTTGGCAGAAATCTGAGCGTAGTAGTTCTGTAGCATGTGAAAGTGTGACCTTTAAAAGTCCCTGTTAGTCTTCCCATGGCAGTGCTGAGTGTGTGTGTAATGATGAGTCCTCTTGACCTTGGTACTGTAAAGGGCTGCTGCATTTTTCCTCCTTCACTGTCATGGCTTGGCATTGTCAAGTAGTGAAGAACACAGTGTTTGAAATGATGACAAATTGTCCCTGAATAATTGAATCAAAGCCAGTTGTGAAATACGTCCCACTAAAAAGACAAGGATGGCTCTTTTGGATGTGATCTTGTAGTCTTCAGTTCTCTCTTTGCTGAGGGTCTTTGTTCTTTATATACTGTATTCCTACTTACTGTCACTTAGGGACTGTACGTTATTTATAATGAGGGAAACCTGGAGAAAATCGGACCTCTCTGAAATGAAGATGGATGGCCTTCCCTTCAGTAATATATATTTTTACCTGACCCTGCCTGAACGCTTGAAAAAACACAAGTGACCCTCCCCTATACCCAGAATAATAATTAGAACATAAAGTGCATAGCCGATAATATGCCTACTGTTCATCGTATTTGCGGGTCCGATAAAAAATTGGAGGCAGAACTGAGCAATTTCCGCTAGATGGGCCAGCTGCAAAGTCAAAATCATCCGAGCATGCACTTCGTATAGCCTAGGCCTATAGCCTATAGTGTAGCTATAGGCTATGTATCATTTTTCGACACATTAATTCACATTCTTCCTCTGATCGATAATGTGCAATTCCATTGAAATACCCAATTTGAAAACAGGATGTCGCCAACCACTACCACTACTAGCAACAGTGAACGTTCAGCCTGCTGCACAGCAGACCTGGGTTCAAATACTATTTCAAATATCTCAATTACTTTCATATACTTTCAAGGTAAGTATTCAGATATATTTTATTTGAAAAGACAAATAATATTTTAATATATTTGGAAATATGCTTGGAAACTAAAATACACTGACTCAAATACACTCCCATGCATTTAACCCAGGAATTTGAAAACAGGATTTGAAATAAGTATTTGAACATACTGTCAAATACAATTTGGCAGACTATTTGGTTTTTACAAATAACCATTCAAATCCTCAAATAAAATTACTTGTTTTGGGATGTGTATTTGAAAACACTCATATACACTGAAAAGGTATTTTAAATACCAGATACTCAAATACACATGTATTTGAACCCAGGATGTCACGAACGTTGAGAGACGGGTCAGACCAAGGTGCAGCGTGAAAAGCGTACATGTTTATTTAACTCAATAAACATAAACAAAACAAGAAGTAACGTGAAGTCCTCAGGCTATACACATACAAGCGTAACACGGAACAAGATCCCACAACTAAGGTAGGCAAACAGGCTACTTAAGTATTAAGTAGGGCTACGCCCTGACCAAACCAACTAAAGACAACCAGCCTCTCAAGGCCAGGGCGTGACAGTACCCCCCCCCCCCCCCCCCCCAAAGGTGCATACTCCGGCCGTACCAACCTGACTCATTAGGGGAGGGTCCGGGTGGGCTTTCAGCCTCGGAGGCGGATCCGGCTCCGGGCGTGACGATCTCTTCCTCTCTGCCTCCCAGTTGCGCCCCTGGTCTGGACCTCGGCACGATGCTTCCCCTCTCCTTCCTCCTGCGATGCACCAAGCCCTGTCTGGACCCTGGTGTTGGAGACCCCGAACCTGGAGAGGGGCTAACGTCTGGGCCTGGATCGGCAATCCCCCCACGATGCACCAAGCCCTGTCTGAACCCTGGTGTGGGAGACCCCGACCCTGGAGAGGGGCTGACTTCTGGGTCTGGAGTGGAGCCGCTGACTGTTGCTGGACCAGGCACCGGTGGAACAGGCCGGGCCGGACTGGGGACACGCACCACTGGTCTGGTGCGAGGAGCAGGAACGGGCCGGGCCGGACTGGAGACACGCACCACAGGTCTGGTGCGAGGAGCAGGAACGGGCCGGGCCGGACTGGGGACACGCACCACAGGTCTGGTGCGAGGAGCAGGAACAAGCCGGGCCGGACTGGGGACACCCACCACAGGTCTGGTGCGAGGATCAGGTACGGGCCGTACTGGACTGGATACACGCACCACTGGATTGGTGCAGGGAGCAGGTACGGGCTGTGCCGGACTGGATTACGCACCAGCTGGACTAGGCACCGGTGGAGCGGACTGCTCTGGCTCCGGAGTGGATCCGCAGACCGGAGCTGGATTCGGCACCGGTGGAGCGGACTGCTCTGGCTCCGGAGTGGAGACGCTGACCGGAGCAGGATTTCATCCCGGTGGAGCGGACTGCTCTGGCTCCGGAATGGAGCCGCTGACCGGAGCTGGATCAGGCACCGGTGGAGCGGACTGCTCTGGCTCCGGAGTGGAGACGCTGACCGGAGCAGGACTAGACCCCGGTGGAGCGGAATACTCTGACCCTGGAATGGAGCCGCTGACCGGAGCTGGATCAGGCACCGGTGGAACGGACAGCTCTGGCTCCGGAGTGGAGCCGCTGACCGGAGCTGGACTAGGCACCGGTGGAGCGGACTACTCTGTTTCCGGAATGGAGGCGCTGACCGGAGCTGGACAGGCGCCGATGGAGCGGATTGCTCTGGCTCCGGAGTGGAACCGCTGACCGAAGCTGGACTGGGCACCGGTGGAGCTGATTGCTCTGGCTCCGGAGTGGATCCGCTGACCGGAGCTGGATCAGGCACCGGTGGAGCGGATTGCTCTGGCTCCGGAGTGGATCCGCTGACCGGAGCTGAAATGGGCACCGGTGGAGCGGATTGCTCTGGCTCCGGAGTGGAGATGCTGACCGGAGCAGGACTGGACCCCGGTGGAGTGGACTGCTCTGACTCCGGAGTGGAGCAACCAACCGGAGCTGGATCAGACACCGGTGGAGCGGATTGCTCTGGCTCCGGAGTGGAGCAAACTTCCGGACCCATATCCATCCCCATCTCTGGAGCAGGACTAAACGCTGTGCCCAGCCTGGGCACCGATGCAGAGGAAAATTCCAGCCCTGTATAGGACTGGTTGCCGGCCCCAGACTGGGCACCTACACGTTTAGGAGCTCCTGCTCCAAAACGGGGCTGTACGTCGTGCCCACCCTGGGCACCGACGCAGAGGTGGTTTCCAACCCTGTAGTTGGGCTGGTTGCCGGCCCCAGACTGGGCATCGACACGCTAAAGTGCTCCCTGCAGGGGACCGTTGCTGGAGGTCGGGTGAGTTGTGTGGCTGGAGGAGGTGTAGAAACGCCACCTCTCTCCCATCGCTCCAATGTACTCACCACGCGCACCATTGTGCTGCCGAGCTCCTGGATCCTGCTCGACTGCCATTGGATACGTTCCTCCCAAGATCCGGACAGACCGACTGTACCTGCTGACTCCATTTTAGGTGCGTGTTTCTGTCCTGGAACGGGCCGTGCCGGACTGGGAACACGCACCCCTGGCTTGGTGCGAGAAGCAGGCACGGGGTGTACCGGGCTGGGAACTGGCGTTGGATATGTACGACTGTTCCAGTCCGTCTCTCTCCGCACCCAATCCTCCTCCAGTGAGGACTCCTCTGGGAGCCCCCACAAGTTAGGGAACAGAAACTCATCGTCGTCGTCATCCTCCGACTCCCCAGTGTAAAACTGTTCCCATTCCTGTTCCCATGGTCGTAGGGACTCCAACTGGAACCCCACCGGGTGCAGTGGTCGGGGCTCTTCTCTCTCGATCCGCAGGTCTTGGAGGACCTCTAAAATAGCGTCCTCCTCCTCTCTAGTCAGCCCTTTCCCGGCCTCCTGCTGCCTCGTCGTCCACCCCGTGAGCCCCCCATCAACATTTTCTTGGGGCTGCTTCTTGGGCTTCCTCTTCTGTCGGCTTCGTTGATGTCGCCATTGATCTTCTCCTACCCGGGCTTCCTCCTTCATAGCCTTACCGTAACGGACGGTCTCCTGTTGAGTACCAGGCGTTTGCTCCTTCTGGGCATGCTGCTTGGTCCTTTTGTGGTGGGATCGTCTGTCACAAACGTTGAGAGACAGGTCAGACCAAGGTGCAGCGTGAAAAGCGTACATGTTTATTTAACTCAATAAACATAAACAAAACAAGAGACAACGTAACGTGAAGTCCTCAGGCTATACACATACAAGCCTAACACGGAACACGATCCCACAACTAAGGTAGGCAAACTTATGTATGATACCCAATCAGAGACAACGAGCGACAGCTGCCTCTGATTGGGAATCACACCCAGCCAAACCTAGAAATACACATCTAGAATCTAAACATAGAAATAATAACATAGATCCTCACGCCCTGACCAAACCAACTAAAGACAACCGGCCTCGCAAGGCCAGGGCGTGACACAGGACTGCGGCACAGTCACTATAGAAGCTTTAGTCTAGAGCGCCCAGTTAAATTGTGTTTAGGAGCAAAGTTGGTAGAATCTTATTCAAAACGATTCACAGCTGGAATGGCTGCCAAAGGTGCTTCTACCAAGTATTAACACTGGGGTGTGAAGACATGCAATCAAGACATCTTCCTTTAAAAAAAATGTAATTCTATAATTTTATTTTACCCGGTTGTGTACATCGGTAGGAATTGTTTTTAACTTAGTCCAATATTAAGGCAGCAAACTGTGCAGACTGTAAGGGATCGGGGGTTGGCTGGGTCTAGACAGAGTCTGACACTTCCCCGATCTACAGAGAGGGGGAGTCATCAGACTCGATCTGGTTCACCTGAGTTCTGAGCACACCTGTCCGTATTTAGGGTAGGATATAAGGTGTGCTCAGAAGTTCAGTCGGTGTGAGGTATTGTTCCATTGTGACTTGCTAAGCGTTTTGTTCCGAGAGAGAGAGAGTGTTTGTTGTTTTTGATTACCCGTGTACCCGACCTGCGCCTTGTTGTTTGACTCCCCGAATTGCTTAATCCTCTGCTTGTCTACCCCAGTGATTACCGTCCTCTGATCCTGTGCCTGTGCCCTCGACTACGACGAAGCCCGCTCCCTTGGTGCCTCTGCCTGTCTATGCCTGGCCCGGTTTTGACCACAGCCCGCCCGACCACGATTAAGCTATTCCCTTGTCTGTACTCTAATAAAGCATCGCTATTCTGCGATTGGATCTTACCACTCTGTCCGAGTATTCATTATACAGACTGTGCAAGGGGTGTGTAGACTTTTACCAGGCACTGTCTGTGTAGAGAGCAATTTTTATATTTTGGTCTTCAAAATATCACAGCATATTGATTATGAATTTAGACATTTAATACCAGTGTTTTGACACTGGGCTATTAATCAAAAATCCATTACAACAGGAAGCAGCAACAGTATGATTTTCAATGTATGTTTTAGGAATATAAATGGTACTTTTAACATAATTTTTCAACAGGATTCTACTTGTTCAGGTAAAAACTACTGAATGAGGCCAAAAACGTATCAAATCAAATCAAATTGTATTGGTCGCGTACCATATTTTACAGGTGCAGCGAAATCCTTATATTTCTAGCTTCAACAGTGCAGTGTCCATTTGTAGCTTGTTTTTGGACACAGGTCCAGGAATGGCTAAAGGATTGCAATATTTACCTGGAGCTAACCTTGCAGATAGCATTACTGGGTGATCTGAAAAGTCATAGTCAATCAATCAATAATATAATAATACTTTTAGCAAAAATGTTTATTTTTAATTCACAATCTGTAGAAGCAATGAGAATAGAAAGGTTCAGAACTTTTGTAAAACATCACAGTACGGTTGAAATATATATGGCAAATAGAAATCCTATATGGATGGTGTTAAGAGATAGATGGGAGGTATTGAATAAAGTTGAAGGATGGGACTAATAACAAATAACAACAAATAATAACAAAGATAGCTAATAATGTAAGCATACTGTGTCCATAATAAGTATATAGGTTGTATGTTGGGAGCTTTTGGGAAAGAGCAGTTAGAAAGATATGGCATATAGAAGCAAACCGGATGGACATCATGAAAATGATTGGAGAGGTTGAGAGTAGAAGGAGTTCAGGAGCAAAAAAAATAAAAAAATGGGATTAAGGTCTGGGGAGTTTCCTGGCCATGGACCCAAAATGTCGATGTTTTGTTCCCCGAGCACCTTAGTTATCACTTTTGCCTTATGGCAAGGTTCTCCATCATGCTGGAAAAGGCATTGTTCATCACCACACTGTTCTTGGATGGTTGGGAGAAGTTGCACTCGGAGGATGTGTTGGTACCATTCTTTATTCATGGCTGTGTTCTTATGCAAAATTGTGAGTGAGCCCACTCCCTTGGCTGAGAAGCAACCCCACACATTAATGGTCTCAGGATGCTTTACTGTTGGCATGACACAGGACTGATGGTAGCGCTCACCTATCTTCTCCGGACAAGCTTTTTTCCGGATGCCCCAAACAATCGGAAAGGGGATTCATCAGAGAAAATGACTTTACCCCAGTCCTCAGCAGTCCAATCCCTGTACCTTTTGCAGAATATCAGTCTGTCCCTGATGTTTTTCCTGGAGAGAAGTGGCTTCCTCACTGCCCTTCTTGACACCAGGCCATCCTCCAAAAGTCTTCGCCTCACTGTGCGTGCAGATGCACTCACACCTGCCTGCTGCCATTCCTGAGCAAGCTCTGCACTGGTGGTGCCCCGATCCCGCAGCTGAATCAACTTTAGGAGACGGTCCTGGCGCTTGCTGGACTTTATTGGGCGCCCTGAAGCATTCTTCACAACAATTGAACCTCTCTCCTTGAAGTTCTTGATGATTCGATAAATGGTTGATTTAGGTGCAATCTTGCTAGCAGCAATATCCTTGACTGTGAAGCCCTTTTTGTGCAAAGCAATGATGACGGCACGTGTTTCCTTGCAGGTAACCATGGTTAACCACCCTCCTTTTAAAGCTTCCAGTCTGTTATTCTAACTCAATCAGCATTACAGAGTGATCTCCAGCCTTGTCCTCGTCAACACTCTCACTTGTGTTAATGAGAGAATCACTGACATGATGTCAGCTGGACCTTTGTGGCAGGGCTGAAATGCAGTGGAAATGTTTTTTGGGGATTAAGTTCATTTTCATGGCAAAGAGGGACTTTGCAATTAATTGCAATTCATCTGATCACTCTTCATAACATTCTGGAGTATATGCAAATTGCCATCATAAAAACTGAGGCAGCAGACTTTGTGAAATTTAATATTTGTGTCATTTTCAAAACTTTTGACCATGACTGTACACGCAAATCACCAGTCTCAACGTCAACAGTGAAGAGGCTGCTGACCTTCTAGGCATAGTTGCAAAGAAAAAGCCATATCTCAGACTGGCCAATAAAAATAAAAGATTAAGATGGGCAGTCTGAGATATGGCTTACGAGTTTCAGAAGATAGTTATTTGTTTCTGGACATTTTGAGCCTGTAATCGAACCCACAATTGCTGATGCTCCAGATACTCAATTAGTCTCAAGAAGGCCAGTTTTATTGCTTCTTTAATCAGCACAACAGTTTTCAGCTGTGCTAACATAATTGCAAAAGGGATTTCTAATGATCAATTAGCCTTTTAAAATTATAAACTTGGATTAGCAAACACAACGTGACATTGGAACACAGGACTGATGGTTGTTGATAATGGGCCTCTGTACACCTATGTAGATATTCCATAAAAAATCAGCCGTTTCCAGCTACAATAGCCATGTACAACATTAACAATGTCTACACTATATTTCTGATCAATTTGATGTTATTTTAATGGACAAAAAAATAAATTTTCTTTCGAAAACAAGGACATTTCTAAGTGACCCCAAACTTTTGAACGGTAGTGTATGAAGTGGGTTAAACGGTATGTAAACATTATTAACGTGACCAGTGTTCAATGACTATGTACTGTACATAGGGAAGCAGTCTCTAAGGTGCAGGGTAGAGTACCGGGCGGTAGCTAGCTAGTAACAGTGACTAAGTTCAGGGAAGGGTACTGGGCGAAGGCCGGCTAGTGGTGACCATTTAACAGTCTGATGGCCTGAGGATAGAAGCTGTTTTTCAGTCTCTCTGTCACAGCTTTGATGCACCTGTACTGTCTCCACCTTCTATATGGTAGCGGGGTGAACAGGCTGTGGCTCGGGTGGCTGAGGTCCTTGATGATCTTCTTGGCCTTCCTGTGACACCGGGTGCTGTAGATGTCCTGGAGGGCAGGCAGTGTGCCCCCGGTGATGCGTTGGGCTGACCGCACCACCCTCTGGAGAGCCCTGCCAGGCGGTGATACAGCAGGGATGCAGTCAAACAGGATGCTCTCAATGGTGCATCTGTAGAAGTTTGTGATGATTTAGTGAAATATTCGTGAAATTGTGAAAAGTTTGTCCTGCCTACCACTAGCAATATCACAAACATCATCATTGCCATGTGTCACAGCCATACAGCAAGCACAAAATTCAGAGAAAAGACATGCTGTTCAAAGTAGCTGTGCCACCAACCAGTATCACCCAGCAGGCTTCTCTCTGATCTCCATGGAGCCGTACTAAGCAACAGTAGCAGCAGCAGCAACTCCCCTATGGCTTATCTCAATACACCTGTCCCACCTAACCTGACCCTGTCTCTCATGTGCTGCAACATGATGTGATCCCAAACAATATATACTGTCTTTATACTGTCTTTATACTGTCACACAGGTGTCCATGGGAAATATTATGGGAGTCTCATAACCTGTTCAGAATGTCTCCTGTTTCTTTGCTCATTCATTCCCAGCTTAGGAAGTTCCAAGAGAAAGTACAGCCATTTTATCACTTTTTCCAGTCAATACCACCTTAACTGCCGCCGTTCAATTTTAATTTTATTTTGTAAAGTCTCTAACTGTTTTAATGCGGCCATCGATCACACTCCCCTCCCCCCTCCTGCCCCCTAGACAGACAGAGTCCTTGGGTAGTGCTTACAAATTGACCATCTCTCATAAGCTAAACATAATGTCAGAGAGGCCAGGCTAATTCCTGAAGTGATAGCTGTTTAGTAAAGTGACTCAGAGTCCTGAGGAGAAACAAACAGTCCCTGAATAACAGACAGCACACCTAGGGAGAGGCAAACAGTAAAGCAATGGAGGACTTTAATCTTTTTAAACGTCCTTTTCATTCTTGGATGATTGAACTTATTTGTGAACAAAATGGTGAGCGTGTGTGTGCATGTGTAGATGAATGCATTTGTTGATGTTTTTTTACAGTATTGCCAACTGACCCACTCATACCTTACGAGTAATTATGTGATGCACTGTGTTTTGCCAGTGTGTGTTGTTCAGTACCACCAGTGACATCACTGAGGTCATTCAGTGGTCAAGAACCTCAACAGGTATCTGAAACAGCCCTCTACCTCTGGACTCAACAAGTGTTATTCCCCCAGTCTGCCTCGTCAATAACTAATAAACTCCTGGAACATCAATGACAGCTCAATGGGAGGGTAATTGGATCCTCTCTCCTACTCTATTTAGTTGTTGTTTATTTATTTTTGTACATCCTGAATGTCTCATTATTAATATAGTCAGATAACCAGATGCTGGCCAGATTTTAAATGAATCTCGAATAACATAACGACACACTCTCATCCAGATCATTCTTTGTTAGTGAAAATTATAATGCGAGGGGTTTTCTATGCTGGATGGAAATCTCCAGCCCTGGGTAATGCTGTTTGAGTCTGGCCATGAAAGAGGGCCATTAATGACGTTCTCTAGGCTGAAAGCGTAAGTACTTGGGTTATTACGTGCATAAGCAGGAAATTACATGGATTAGCCGCAAATTCAATTTCCAGGACACATGCTCTCTATCTGCCTCTCCTGCCTGATTGGGGAAAAGGGGGTGATAGAAAAACTATAGGAAATCCAATGACTAAAATTAGCATTCACTTTACTGTAGGAGCTTTCCTCTCATAAGTGGTGCTGTTGTGATGGACCAAATGTCAGCTAATGGGTTGGCTCTCCAACAGAACAGCAGCCTTCATAGACCTCCTCATCCCAGCCTCTCAGGCAGCCCACTCACCACCCACTGGACACACACTGGTTGAATCAACGTTGTTTCCAACGTGGAATAGACGTTAAATTGACGTCTGTGCCCAGTGGGCAGGCCCAATCACATCACCACTGTCTGTCTGAGTGCACAGGCAGGCACAACCAGGGATAGAACTCACTCGCTCACAGAGCCCCTTCTGCATGCAAACTCAATTATATTTTAATGCTCTCTTCCCAATCATAAATATCCCCCAATCCAGCGCATGTGTTTAATAAAGCAGATCTGATTATGTGGGAAGGTGAGTTTATTAAAACTGTATTTCTTCCATACCCCTTATTCAGGGGTTTGTCTGCTATTATTTCTCACTGTTGCAGCCCGTTCTCTCCTGCTCCTGTCTTCCACCTCTCCTCTTTCAACAGTGTTTTAAGTACGTTTTCTCTGCAGTCATATGAGGTGTTCTTTGCTACATGGTGTGCTGAGTTTGTGTCCCCCTTTGGGGGGGGGGGGGGGGTACTGTCACGCCCTGGCTCTGGGGACTCTTAAATGTTGAGCCAGGGTGTGGATTTTTCTATGTTTAGTTTTCTATGTTTTTTGTTCTAGATCGTTTAGATCTATGTTGGCCAGGGTGGTTCCCAATCAGAGGCAGCTGTAGTTTGTTGTCTTCGTTGTCTCTGATTGGGGACCATACTTAGGCAGCCTGTTGGCACCAGTTAGTTGGTGGGATCTTGATCCGTAAAGGTTTGGTGTGTGTAACCTCAGGACTTCACGTATCGTTGGTTTGTTGTTTTGGTTTTGTTCGTGTGTTAAGTACTAATTAAAGATGTATGCTTATCATGCTGCGCCTTGGTCCGTCTCATCTAATAACGATCGTGACAGAAGATCCCACCAAAAAAGGACCAAGCAGCGTGTCCAGGAACAGACAGCCTGGACTTGGGAGGAGATCCTGGACGGGAAGGGATCCTGGACTTGGGAAGAGATTCAGGCCGGAATGGATCGCCGTCCTTGGGAGGAGACTGTGGAGGCGCGCTACAGAGAGGAGCAGCGGCATCGCAGAGGGTACCGGCCGAGGAGGAAGCCCGAGAGACAGCCCCAATAATTTTTTTTGGGGGGGGGCTAAAAGGGTGGTTGGCGGAGCCTAGAGTTAGAGCAGAGCCAACTCCCCGTACTCAGGCTAGGAAGCGTGAGACTGGGCAGGCTCCGTGTTATGTGGAGCCACGTACGGTGCCGCGAGTGTTCCGGCACAGTCCTGTACGTCCGGTGCTAGCACCACGCACGTGTCGTGCTAAGATGGGCATGCAGCCAGGACGGGGTGTACCGGCTCAACGCTCGTGGCCTCCAATACGCCTCCTCGGTCCCGTATATCCTGCGCCAGTGCCACGTGCTGTAGCGCCAGTACGAGTGCACAGACCTGTACGTCCTGTGCTGATGCCTCACACATATTGTGTGGTAATAGGCATTCAGCCAGGACGGGTTGTGTCAGCTCTCCGCTCCAGACCTCCAGTCCGCCTCCACAGTCCGGCCCGGCCCGTTCCGGCTCCCCGCACCAAGCCAGTGGTGCGTGTTCCCAGTCCAGCCCGGCCTGTTCCTTCTCCCCGCATCAAGCCAGTGGTGTGTGTTCCCAGTCCAGCCCGGCCTGTTCCTGCTCCCCGCACCAAGCCAGTGGTGCGTGTTCCCAGTCCAGCCCGGCCTGTTCCTTCTCCCGCACCAAGCCAGTGGTGCATGTTCCCAGTCCAGCCCGGCCTGTTCCTGCTCCCCGCACCAAGCCAGTGGTGCGTGTTCCCAGTCCAGCCCGGCCTGTTCCTGTCCCTCGCACCAAGCCAGTGGTGCGCGTCGCCAGCCCGGTCCGGCCTGTTCCTGTCCCTCGCACCAAGCCAGTGGTGCGCGTCGCCAGCCTGGTCCGGCCTGTTCCTGTCCCTCGCACCAAGCCAGTGGTGCGCGTCGCCAGCCCGGTCCGGCCTGTTCCTGTCTCTCGCACCAAGCCAGTGGTGCGCGTCGCCAGCCCGGTCCGGCCTGTTCCTGCTCCCCGCAACAAGCCAGTGGTGCGCGTCGCCAGCCCGGTCCGGCCTGTTCCTGCTCCCCGCACCAAGCCAGAGGTGCGCGTCACCAGCCCGGTCCGGCCTGTTCCTGCTCCCCGCACCAAGCCTGTGGTCCGCGTCGTCAGCCCGGTCTGTCCTGTTCCTGCTCCCCGCACCAAGCCAGTGGTGCGCGTCGTCAGCCCGGTCCGGCCCATTCCTGCTCCCCGCGCCAAGCCAGTGGTGCGTGTGTCCAGTCCGGCACGGCCCGTACCTGTTCCACCGGTGCCTGGTCCGGCACCGGTCAGCTGCTCCACTCCGGAGTCAGAGCAATCCGCTCCACCGGGGTCCGGTCCAACTCCAGTCAGCGGATCCACTCCGGAGCCAGAGCAATCCGCTCCACCGGTGTCCAGACCAGCTCCGGCCAGTGGCTCCAGTCCGGAGCCGGTAAGGTTTGGTCCACCGTCGTCGGGTCCAGCTCCAGTCAGCGGGGCCAGACCAGACCAGGGGCGCAACGGGGAGGTGGAGAAAAGGTGGTGGTCACGCCCGGAGCCGGATCCGCCTCCGAGGCGGAATGCCCACCCGGCCCCTACCCTCTTGTGTTTGTGTGGCGCGGTCGCAGTCCGCGCCTTTGGGGGGGGGGTACTGTCACGCCCTGGCTCTGGGGACTCTTAAATGTTGAGCCAGGGTGTGGATTTCTCTATGTTTAGTTTTCTATTTTTTTTTGTTCTAGATCGTTTAGATCTATGTTGGCCAGGGTGGTTCCCAATCAGAGGCAGCTGTAGCTCGTTGTCTCTGATTGGGGACCATACTTAGGCAGCCTGTTGGCACCAGTTAGTTGGTGGGATCTTGATCCGTAAAAGTTTGGTGTGTGTAACCTCAGGACTTCACGTATCGTTGGTTTGTTGTTTTGGTTTTGTTCGTGTGTTAAGTACTAATTAAAGATGTATGCTTATCACGCTGCGCCTTGGTCCGTCTCATCTAATAACGATCATGACAGTTTGTTAGCCTAAACTCCCTTTTTCTCCCCATTACTTAGTTAAGTATTGACCTCAGCCATGCTGCCTATTCCTCTTTTGAACCTAAATCAGAGGGCCATATTTTAACAAACCTAATACAATGGTAAATCTAAGCGCTGGCGGTAGCGCTATAGGTCCAGACTCAGGGTGTGTGTCAGAAATATCTTTGCTATTTTCACAGCCGTTATTATGGGTGCAATAGCTGGTGGTGGCGCGAAAGGGCTGGGTTTTGATTAATTAACAAGTTGTAGGTGTGATGAAGGCTTGACCACACACTGGCCAATCAGGGTGTTCCATTGCTTTATACTGCATGCGTTTGTCTCAAGTTCTGTAGGTTATTGGCGGTCTTTGCATTGTCATCAACTCCAATTCGGCTGGGGGAAAGGAATATTCTTGTCCTAATCCATTGTGGATTGATCCTACAGTTTATTAAAATGCATAGACTAGTAATGATTAAAAGAGCACCGTGATGTACTGGTGAAGTGTAAAAATGGTTGAGTGTTTACTCAAAAAGAAAATACATGTTTGTAATTTGTCTGAAAAGAAATGTATTGTAACAGAGTATTACTGTAATGTTATGTACAGTGCCTTCAGAAAGTATTCACACCCCTTGACTTTTTCAAAGTGGGATTCAAATGGATTTAATCATCATTTTTGTCAACAATCTACACAAAACACTCCAATGTCAAAGTGGAAGAAACATTTTTTTATTTTATGGAAAATAATACACTAATATATCTTAGATACAGTGAGAGAAAAAAGTATTTGATCCCCTGCTGATTTTGTACGTTTGCCCACTGACAAAGACATGATCAGTCTATAATTTTAATGGTAGGTTTATTTGAACAGTGAGAGACAGAATAACAACAACAAAATCCAGAAAAACGCATGTCAAAAATGTTATAAATTGATTTGCATTTTAATGAGGGAAATAAGTATTTGACCCCTCTGCAAAACATGACTTAGTACTTGGTGGCAAAACCCTTGTTGGCAATCACAGAGGTCAGACGTTTCTTGTAGTTGGCCACCAGGTTTGCACACATCTCAGGAGGGATTTTGTCCCACTCCTCTTTGCAGATCTTCTCCAAGTCATTAAGGTTTCGAGCCTGACGTTTGGCAACTCGAACCTTCAGCTCCCTCCACAGATTTTCTATGGGATTAAGGTCTTGAGACTGGCTAGGCCACTCCAGGACCTTAATGTGCTTCTTCTTGAGCCACTCCTTTGTTGCCTTGGCTGTGTGTTTTGGGTCATTGTCATGCTGGAATACCCGTCCACGACCCATTTTCAATGCACTGGCTGAGGGAAGGAGGTTCTCACCCAAGATTTGACAGTACATGGCCCCGTCCATCGTTCCTTTGATGCGGTGAAGTTGTCCTGTCCCCTTAGCAGAAAAACACCCCTAAAGCATAATGTTTCCACCTCCATGTTTGACGGTGGGGATGGTGTTCTTGGCAGCATTCCTCCTCATCCAAACACGGCGAGTTGAGTTGATGCCAAAGAGCTCGATTTTGGTTTCATCTGACCACAACACTTTCACCCAGTTCTCCTCTGAATCATTCAGATGTTCATTGGAAAACTTCAGACGGCCCTGTATATGTGCTTTCTTGAGCAGGGAGACCTTGCGGGCGCTGCAGGATTTCAGTCCTTCACGGCGTAGTGTGTTACCAATTGTTTTCTTGGTGACTATGGTCCCAGCTGCCTTGAGATCATTGACAAGATCCTCCTGTGTAGTTTTGGGCTGATTCCTCACCGTTCTCATGATCATTGCAACTCCACGAGGTGAGATCTTGCATGGAGCCCCAGGCCAAGGGAAATTGACAGTTATTTTGTGTTTCTTCCATTTGCGAATAATCGCACCAACTGTTGTTACCTTCTCACCAAGCTGCTTGGCGATGGTCTTGTAGCCCATTCCAGCCTTGTGTAGGTCTACAATCTTGTCCCTGACATCATTGGAGAGCTCTTTGGTCTTGGCCATGGTGGAGAGTTTGGAATCTGATTGATTGATTGCTTTTGTGGACAGGTGTCTTTTATACAGGTAACAAGCTGAGATTAGTAGCACTCCCTTTAAGAGTGGGCTCCTAATCTCAGCTCGTTACCTGTATAAAAGACACCTGGGAGCCAGAAATCTTTCTGATTGAGAGGGGGTCAAATACTTATTTCCCTCATTAAAATCCAAATCAATTTATAACATTTTTGACATGCGTTTTTCTGTTTTTTTTTGTTGTTATTCTGTCTCTCACTGTTCAAATAAACCTACCATTAAAATTATAGATTGATCATTTCTTTGTCAGTGGGCAAACGTACAAAATCAGCAGGGGAGCAAATACTTTTTTCCCTCACTGTAAGTATTCAACCCCCTGAGTCAATACATGTTAGAATCAGCGATTACAGCTGTGAGTCTTTCTGGGTAAGTAGAAGAGCTTTCCACACCTGGATTGTACAATATTTGCCCATTATTCTTTAATAAATTCTTCAAGCTCTGTCAAGTTGGTTGTTGATCATCGCTACATAGCCATTTTCAAGTCTTACCATAGATTTTCAAGCCGATTTTAAGTCAAAACTAACCAGGCCACATTCAATGCCATGTGTTTTAGCGAATTGTCCTGCTGAAAGGTGAATTTGTCTCCCAGTGTTCAATGACTTTGTTCATGATCATGCATGCCGCAAATGACATGTAACTAACTATACGTTCCTTGAATTTTCTTTCACAGGTGCCTTTTCATTATCTGGATAGATAATTTGTAATTTTAAGACCCCTTGAAATATAAACAAAAATACAGAAATATGGTTTAATGGCAAAATATTTTTGGCCTTACTGCTATTAGCCCATTCAAACGCATTGAATAACAGATTCACTACATGGAACAAAAGATAATCCCCCCCCCCAAAAAAATCTAAAGGAAGTTTATTCTGGAGAGATATAAGTAAGATCAGGATTTTTTATTTTTATTTTTCATATATTTAAGCCCTTATTTTTGGCACTAAACAGTCTCCATATACAGTGCAAAGTATTCAGACCCCTTGACTTTTTCCACATTTTGTTATGTTACAGCCTTATTCTAAAATGGATTAAATAAATAGAAATCCTCATCAATCTACACACAATACCCCATAACGACAAAGCGAAAACAGGTTTTTAGAGCTGGCTACCCGGCCAAACTGAGCAATCGGGAGAGAAGGGCCTTGGTCAGGGAGGTGACCAAGAACCCGATGGTCACTCTGACAGATCTCCGGAGTTCCTCTGTGGAGATGGGATAACCTTCCAGGACAACCATTTCTGTAGCACTCCACCAATCAGGTCTTTATGGTAGATTGGCCAGACGGAAGCCACTCCTCAGTAAAAGGCACATGACAGCCCGCTTGGAGTTTGCCAAAAGGTACCTAAAGGACTCTCAGACCATGAGAAAGAAGATTATCTGGTCTGATGAAACCAAGATTGAACTCTTTGGCCTGAATGCCAAGCGTCACGTCTGGAGGAACCCTGGCACCATCCCTATGGTGGAGCATGGTGGTGGCAGCATCATGCTGGGGGGATGTTTTTCAGCGGCAGGAACTGGGAGACTAGTCAGGATTGACAGAAAGATGAACAGAGCAAAGTACAGAGAGATCCTTAATGAAAACCTGCTCCAGAGCGCTCAGGACCTCAGACTGGGGTGAAGGTTCACCTTCCAACAGGACAACGACCCTAAGCACACAGCCAAGACAACATCAGGGGTGGCTTCGGGACACGTTTCTGGATGTCCTTGAGTGGCCCAGCCAGAGCCCGGACTTGAACCCGATCGAACATCTCTGGAGAGACCTGAAAATAGCTGTGCAGCGACGCTCTCCATCCAACCTGCACAATTCATGTTTATACCATGCTTAAATTGTAAATTGAGCTATCTTAGCCGTCAGCTTGTAAATATTTTGGACAATTTACCTTCACCTTATGCAGAGCTAGGGGTTGGAAGCACATGTTGGTAGAATCAGATTATGTACCACCTACAACAAAATACAGAACAATACACAATTTAACCACCCCACTAATTGTATTGATCTCTATTAGACTGGCTAGCTAAGCATACCTAACATGGACACTTCAATATTGTCAGCTTGCTGTTAGCTAACTAGCGTCACAAAATTGGCAGCAAGATTGTTAGCCAGCTGAGAACCAGCTAACGTTAGGTTACCTCTAATTGAGAATCTTCCGTTTTGTTGTGAAGGAAGAAAATCAATGGTATCGCATCACTTCTCAACTGTTGAGAATAGATTCCCCATCAGTTCAGCCTGAAAATCCCTCTGATAATCTTTGGTCACCGCATCATTCTTGATAGCCGCAAGCCACTAGCAGAATCGGGGTGAATCTCTGGTAGGTAGAATGGTGAAAGGTAATGCATTTTTACGTTTGCTTGTAATTAGCACAGAACACCACACAGGCAGGATGACAATTTTAAGTGAAAAACAAATGTTTTCAAAACTATATATTGTTTTCAAAACTAAAAACAAATGTTTTCAAAACTAATATTGTCTAGAGAAGTTGTGAGATTACTGTGTGTTGGTCGTTTGAAGTAAACAATGCCATTATTCACGTTTGTGGCCACGCCCCCTCTACCTAGTGGGCGGTATCAGTTTTCGAAATTGAATTCCCGGACTTCGTGGTTCACTTTAAGCAGACAAATACACAGGGAGTCGAAACTTCCCGATTCTACCAGTGAAATGAAAATGTGCAAGTTCTAGCTTGTGGTTTGGATAATTGTGATGTTTATCATAAAAATGTAATGTTGTTAATATAGCAATGACTATATGCCGTGGCAGAGCCAGGGTGAAATTCCCCTTTAAACTGACAGACTTTTATGGGGATTTTTTTATTATGCTAATTCGATTTACGCGTGGGCGTGGACATCAACTCTAGGGGGTTAATAATGAACTGACATGTCTTACATAAATTGTGTAATTCTGGAAGTCAAGATTTCATTACAATAGCCTGCTGCCTGCCTTGAGCCGTATCCATACTGTCACACCCTGGCTCTGGGACTCATTATGTTGAGCCAGGGTGTGTGCATTCTATGTGTTCATTTTCTATGTTTGTATTTCTGTTGGGTTTATTTCTATGTTTGGTCAATGACTCCCAATCGGAGGTAACGAGTGTCAGCTGTCGGCTCGTTATCTCTGATTGGGAGCCATATTTATACTGTGTGTTTTCACCTTGGGGTTGTGGGTTTTTGTTCCATGTTCAGTCATTGTCACTGTGGACTTCACTATCGTCATTTGTTTTGTTGTTTCGTGGTTGCTTTAATTTAATAAAGTCAACATGTTCGCTAAACACGCTGCGCCTTGGTCCGCTTCCTTAGACGATCGTGACAGAAAAACCCACCATACCAAGACCAAGCAGCGTGTCCAGGAGCAGGCAGCCTGGACGTGGGAGCAGATCTTGGACGGGCAGGGGTCCTGGACCTGGGAGGAAATCCTGGCCGGGATGGATCGCCGGCCATGGAGTGAGACGGTGGAGGCGCGCCGTAGAGAGGAGCTACGGCGTGATCAGGGTCGTCGTCGGACGGTCGTGAGTCAACCCCAGAAATTTTTTAGGGGGGGGCACACGGCATGGACGACGGGGCTGACGGAGGAGAAAAGGGGGAGTATCCAGGAGGCCACCAGGCCAGGGGTACACCGCCCTGTACGTCCTGTGCGGATGCCTCACACAGAGTGTGTGAGGGTAGGCATTCAGCCAGGACGGGTGGTGGCCGCTGTTCACTCCAGGCCTCCTATCCGTCTCCACAGCCCGGTCCGGCCTGTTCCTGCCACCCGCACCAAGTCTACGGTGCGCGTCGCCAGCCCGGTCCGGCCTGTTCCTGCCACCCGCACCAAGTCTACGGTGCGCGTCGCCAGCCCGACCCGGCCTGTTCCTGCCACCCGCACCAAGTCTACGGTGCGCGTCGCCAGCCCGGTCCGGCCTGTTCCTGCCACCCGCACCAAGTCTACGGTGCGCGTCGCCAGCCCGACCCGGCCTGTTCCTGCCACCCGCACCAAGTCTACGGTGCGCGTCGCCAGCCCGGTCCGGCCTGTTCCTGCCACCCGCACCAAGTCTACGGTGCGCGTCGCCAGCCCGACCCGGCCTGTTCCTGCCACCCGCACCAAGTCTACGGTGCGCGTCGCCAGCCCGGTCCGGCCTGTTCCTGCCACCCGCACCAAGTCTACGGTGCGCGTCGCCAGCCCGACCCGGCCTGTTCCTGCCACTCGCACCAAACCGACGGTGCGCGTCGCCAGCCCGGTCCGGCCTGTTCCTGCCACCCGCACCAAGTCTACGGTGCGCGTCGCCAGCCCGACCCGGCCTGTTCCTGCCACTCGCACCAAACCGACGGTGCGCGTCGCCAGCCCGGTCCGGCCTGTTCCTGCCACTCGCACTAAGCCAGGGGTGCGAGAAGTCAGCCTGGTAAGGCCTGTTCCTCCTCCACGCACAAAGCCAGGGGTGCGAGTCGTCAGCCTGGTAAGGCCTGTTCCTCCTCCACGCACAAAGCCAGGGGTGCGAGTTGTCAGCCTGGTAAGGCCCGTTCCTCCTCCACGCACAAAGCCAGGGGTGCGAGTCGTCAGCCTGGTAAGGCCCGTTCCTCCTCCACGCACCAGGCCTACGGGGTGCGTCGTCAGCCCTGTCCGGCTCGTTCCTGCTCTCCGCACCAGGTCTGTGGTGCGCGTCGCCAGCCCATTCCGGTCCATTCCTGTTCCACGCACCAAGCCAGGGGCGCGTGTCGTCAGTCCGGCTCCGGCCAGCGGGGCTAGACAGGACCAGGGGTACTTTGGGGGGTGTATCGGAGGGTGGTGGTCTAGGCCGGAGCCAGAACCGCCACCGAGGAGGTATGCCCGCCCAGCCCTCCCCTGTTTGGGGTTTTTGAGGCGCGGTCGCAGTCCGCGCCTTTAGGGGGGGGTACTGTCACACCCTGGCTCTGGGACTCATTATGTTGAGCCAGGGTGTGTGCATTCTATGTGTTCATTTTCTATGTTTGTATTTCTGTTGGGTTTATTTCTATGTTTGGTCAATGACTCCCAATCGGAGGTAACGAGTGTCAGCTGTCGGCTCGTTATCTCTGATTGGGAGCCATATTTATACTGTGTGTTTTCACCTTGGGGTTGTGGGTTTTTGTTCCATGTTCAGTCATTGTCACTGTGGACTTCACTATCGTCATTTGTTTTGTTGTTTCGTGGTTGCTTTAATTTAATAAAGTCAACATGTTCGCTAAACACGCTGCGCCTTGGTCCGCTTCCTTAGACGATCGTGACACATACAGATGTAGGATCTTAAATTGATCACTCTGTTATTGTTGAAAATGTTCCTGTGCCACAGGAAATGCAGATGAGCTTCGTGTTTTACATAAATTCACTGAAAACCCACACTAACACACATTATATTAACAGTATTCCACTTTTCATGTAGCCTCATAACCAGCTACTAGCCTAACCACCAATCAAGCAACATTATGGACTAAACATTAAAATCCTGTTGCTGCAGGATTGATTCGTTTGCTGCGACAATACAGGTCAAATTAAGATCCTAAATCTTTACCAGTTTTGTTCCTCAACTGTTATCAAGACCTTGCGGCACACAATGTACAAAGATGTATATAGCAAAGGAGTGTACATCGAATTAGCATAATAATAAGGAACCCATAACAATCTGTCAGTTTAAAGGGAAATTTCACCCTGGCTCTGCCACGGCATATAGTCATTACTATATTAACAACATTACATTTTTATGATAAACATCATAATTATCCAAACCACAAGCAGCAAAGTATAAATGGATGTGTTGTAGTCTAAAGAAGCAATCAAGTGCTTTCAAGGTCTTTGTTATTGAAAAGGTAATGATTCTCTGATGTTTTTCCCTTATATAGTTACTTTGCTATCGCTCACTTTGAAGGCATTATGCTCATTATATTTCAGTAAATTATTTGCGCTGTCACACTACCTGACATAAAACATGCTTACATGTACAACCAATCAATCAATATATAGTACTGTAGCCTGCCTTATACCACAACAAATAATCTGATGAAATCCTCAAATGCAGTGATTATCTAATCGAACCATTACATTCTAGACATCTCATTTGACAATTTAGCTTTAATGTGTTCCTCGGAGGTAATGACATTGAATATGGATGAGGATTGCCAATTTAAATACACTGAGAGATGTGACCGGTCGTGTCTGACTTTAATTAATAATTAGCTCTGTCTACTTGAGTGGCCATTCCATCCCACATTCCAGTTCTAATGTATCCTCAAGTACCAATCATTGAAAATAGATTTGTACCACAGCCTAATGCAATGTTAATCAAGTGGCCCACTCTCAGTGGAATTGGAATGAAAAGAACATTGATTGGTTTTCCCTGGCTATTTCATCTCTCAGTATATATATATATATATATATATATATATATATATATATATATATATATATATATACAGTACCAGTCAAAACCTACTCACCTACTCATTAAAAGGTTTTTCTTTATTTGTACTATTTTCTACATTGTAGAATAATAGTGAAGACATCAAAACTATGAAATAACACATACAGTGAGGGAAAAAAGTATTTGATCCCCTGCTGATTTTGTACGTTTGCCCACTGACAAAGAAATGATCAGTCTATAATTTTAATGGTAGGTTTATTTGAACAGTGAGAGACAGAATAACAACAAAAAAATCCAGAAAAACGCATGTCAAAAATGTTGTAAATTGATTTGCATTTTAATGAGGGAAATAAGTATTTGACCCCTTCTCAATCAGAAAGATTTCTGGCTCCCAGGTGTCTTTAATACAGGTAACGAGCTGAGATTAGGAGCCCACTCTGAAAGGGAGTGCTCCTAATCTCAGTTTGTTACCTGTATAAAAGACACCTGTCCACAGAAGCAATCAATCAATCAGATTCCAAACTCTCCACCATGGTCAAGACCAAAGAGCTCTCCAAGGATTTCAGGGACAAGATTGTAGACCTACACAAGGCTGGAATGGGCTACAAGACCATCGCCAAGCAGCTTGGTGAGAAGGTGACAACAGTTGGTGTGATTATTCGCAAATGGGAGAAACACAAAAGAACTGTCAATCTCCCTCGGCCTGGGGCTCCATGCAAGATCTCACCTCGTGGAGTTGCAATGATCATGAGAACGGTGAGGAATCATCCCAGAACTACACGGGAGGATCTTGTCAATGATCTCAAGGCAGCTGGGACCATAGTCACCAAGAAAACAATTGGTAACACACTACGCCGTGAAGAACTGAAATCCTGCAGCGCCCGCAAGGTCCCCCTGCTCAAGAAAGCACATATACAGGGTTGTCTGAAGTTTGCCAATGAACATCTGAATGATTCAGAGGAGAACTGGGTGAAAGTGTTGTGGTCAGATGAGACCAAAATCGAGCTCTTTGGCATCAACTCAACTCGCCGTGTTTGGAGGAGGAGGAATGCTGCCTATGACCCCAAGAACACCATCCCCACCGCCAAACATGGAGGTGGAAACATTATGCTTTGGGGGTGTTTTTCTGCTAAGGGGACAGGACAACTTCACCGCATCAATAGGACGATGGACGGGGCCATGTACCGTCAAATCTTGGGTGAGAACCTCCTTCCCTCAGCCAGGGCATTGAAAATGGGTCGTGGATGGGTATTCCAGCATGACAATGACCCAAAACACATGGTCAAGGCAACAAAGGAGTGGCTCAAGAAGAAGCACATTAAGGTCCTGGAGTGGCCTAGCCAGTCTCCAGACCTTAATCCCATAGAAAATCTGTGGAGGGAGCTGAAGGTTCGAGTAGCCAGACTTCAGCCTCAGAATCTTAATGACTTGGAGAAGATCTGCAAAGAGGAGTGGAACAAAATCCCTCCTGAGATTTGTGCAAACCTAGTGGCCAACTACAAGAAACATCTGACCTTTGTGATTGCCAACAAGGGTTTTGCCACCAAGTACTAAGTCATGTTTTGCAGAGGGGTCAAATACTTATTTCCCTCATTAAAATGCAAATCAATTTATAACATTTTTGATATGCGTTTTTCTGGATTTTTGTTGTTGTTATTCTGTCTCTCACTGTTCAAATAAACCTACCATTAAAATTATAGACTGATCATGTCTTTGTCAGTGGGCAAACGTACAAAATCAGCAGGGGATCAAATACTTTTTTCCCTCACTGTATGTAAACATATAGTAACCCAAAAAATATTTTAGATTTTTGATTCTTCAAAGTACCCACCCTTTGCCTTGATGACAGCTTTGCATACTCTTCGCATTCTCTCAACCAGCTTCACCTGGAATGCTTTTCCAACAGACTTGAAGGAGTTCCCACATATGCTGAGCACTTGTTGGCTGCTTTTCCTTCACTCTGCGGTCCAACGCATCCCAAACCATCTCAATTGGTTTGAGGTTGTGTGATTGTGAAGGCCAGGTCATCTGATGCAGCACTCCATCCCTCTCCTTCTTGGTCAAATAGCCCTTACAGAGCCTGGAGGTGTGTGTTGGGTCATTGTCCTGTTGTAAAAAAATTAATAGTCCCACTAAGCGCAAACCAGATGGGATGGCATATGGAAGATTGACAGTTTCATTTAAAATAAAGCATATTTCCACTCAAGTCAACATTATCTGATGTGTGGACCTCCAACCAGCTTTGTGGTATCATTTGAAAGTTTAAATTGAAAAATTCAGGCTGTAACACAACAGAATGTGGAAAAAGTCAAGGGGTGTGAATTCTCTGGGGAGGCTCACTGTTTCTCGTTAGTGGGGTTTACATTGCATGGCTCATCATTACCATTACAGAGAATTGAATCCACCAACTTTAATTGGTAAAGTATAAGTCTTTGTTTATATAGGACGCACAGGGTTTATATGCAGTTTTTTTTCTTCTTTATTTTTATCCATGAATATGCATATTGGTTTGTATTTCAAACGAATGGATGGATAGTCTCCAGAAACTGTGCAATAAAGAGTTGCATTATGTCAAGAAATTGATATTCAGAGCTAAACTACGTGAGACCTAGGCCCCAGACTTATCTTGTGACTGTCACATAAGATTTGAAACAGCACAGGTGACACATTTTGTGGAGAGAAATGTGCAGTGAATGTAGGCTTACAAATTAAATGAAACTAAAGAACACATTGTATACAGTTGAATCAATACAATTGCAACAGAGTAAGCTGCAAGTTTGTAACAATACAACTGATAATAACTTTAGACAGCATGCAGTAATTGGAGCTTGTTTAAAACAGGCTGCAGAAACCTCCATGAACTTCATAGCTTCCAATAAGCAATTAAACATTGGCTGATTGGCAGCCCTTCTGACCTCTGACCTTTCCCTGACTAATTGGTTTCATTTTGCCAATCACATCAACAGCTAGGTGAGGATAATCATCCTACTACAGCGTGGGAGGCTCTCACCCAATTAAAAGAACACAATTATACAATACAGTATCTATGCTCTAATCTTAACAATCCATTCTACTGACCTGTCTTGTCCACCAACCTGGCCCAATCAACCAAGTAAAGGCCTGATGATGATGATGTAATGGATTTGTGATGATTAGATCATCTTCCTTGCATGAGAGAAGTGTTTTTAACCTCTTAAGGATCAGACCCTTTTTTTTCAATTTTCGCCTAAAATGACATAACCAAATCTAACTGTCTGTAGTTCAGGACCTGAAGCAAGGATATGCATATTCTTGATACCATTTGAAAGGAAACCCTTTGACATTTGTGGAAATGTGAAATGAATGTAAGAGAATATAACACATTAGATCTGGTAGAAGATAATACAAACAAAAAAACATGCGTTTCTTTTTGTTTTTTTGTTCCATCATATTTGAAATGCAAGAGAAAGGCCACAATATAGCAGTTTAGACACATTTTCGATTTTGGCCACTAGATGACAGCAGTGTGTGTGCAAAGTTTCAGATTGATCCAGTGAAGCATTGCAATACATTTACATTTTAGCAGACGCTCTTATCCAGAGCGACTTACAGTTAGTGCATACATTATTTTATACTGGCCCCCGTGGGAATCGAACCCACAACCCTGGCATTGCAAACGCCATGCTCTACTGAGCTACATCCCTGCCAGCCATTCCCTCCCCTACCCTGGGCCAATTGTGCGCCGCCCCATGGGTCTCCCGGTCGCGGCCGGCTACGACAGAGCCTGGATTCGAACCAGGATCTCTAGTGGCACAGCTAGCACTGCAATGCCTTAGACCACTGTGCCACTCAGGAGTTTATACTGGACTATATGTTTATACTGGACTATATACTGGAGCAATACTGGACTATTTTGTATCAAGTCTGCCCAAATGTGCCGAATTGGTCAATTGATACATTTTCCAGTACGTAACTATATAGAACATACAAAAATGATATGGTAATACAAAATGTAAGTTTACACACTCCCAGGAATGTCATACATGATGGATCATTCGCTTATACACTAACTTTCACACATCTTGATGGCCGGGCGGGGTGGGTGTGGAGCCAGAGACAGCAGGGGTTCAAATTGTAGAACCCAGTTCCTACATTGACCTTCTCCCCCAATTGCTCAGTTTGGCTGGGAAGAGTCTTGGTGGTTCCAAACTTTTTCCATATTAAGAATGATGGAGGCCACTGTGTCCTTGGGGACCTTCAATGCTGCAGACATTTTTTGGCACCCTTACCCAGATCTGTGCCTCGACACAATCATATCTCAGAGCTTTACGGACAATTCCTTTGACCAATTCCTTCGACCTCATGTCTTGGTTTTTGCTCTGACATGCACTGTCAACTGTAGGACCTTATATAGACAGGAGTGTGCCTTTCCAAATCATGTCATATCAATTTAATTTACCACAGGTGGACTCCAATCAATTTGTAGAAACATCTCAAGGATGATCAATGGAAACAGGATGCACCTGAGCTCAATTTCGAGTGTCATAGCAAAGGGTCTGAATACCTATGTAAATAAGGTATTTCTGTTTTTTATTTTTAATACATTTGCAAAACTTTCTAAAAACCTGTTTTCACTTTGTCATTATGGTGTATTGTGTGTAGATTTATGAGGAATTCGTTTTACTTAATCAATTTTAGAATAAGGCTGTAACGTAACAAAATGTGGAAAAAGTCAAGGGGTCTGAATACCTTCCCGAGTGCACTGTATACACTGAGTCTACAAAACATTATGAACACCTACTCTTTCCATGACATAGACTGAGCAGGTGAATCCAGGTGAAAGCTATGATCCTTTATTGATGTCACTTGTTAAATCCACTTAAATCAGTGTAGATGAAGGGGAGGAGACAGGTTAAAATTAGCATTTTTAAGCCTTAAGACAATTGAGACATGGATTGTGTGTGTGTGCCGTTCAGAGGGTGAATGGGCACGACAAAATATTTATTTGCCTTTGAACGGGGTATGGTAGTAGGTGCCACTGGTTTGAGTGTGTCAAGAACTGCAACGCTGCTGGGTTTTTCACGCTCATCAGTTGCCCGTGTGTATCAAGAATGGTCACCCACCCAAAGGATATCCAGCCAACTTGACACAATTGTGGGAAGCATTGGAACAACATGGGCCAGCATCCCTGTGGAACGCTTTCAACATCTTGTAGAGTCCATGCTCGATGAATTGAGGCTGTTCTGATGGCAAAAGGGGTGCAACTCAATATTAGGAAGGTGTTCCTAATGTTTTGTACACTGTGTATATGCATGTATGGTAAACAATCAGTTGATTAAAAACCTTTGGGTAACTGAGTTATTTTTCTTTCTGAAACCTAATGAAAAATAAAACCTGACTGTCTGGTTTACCTAATCCACCAAAATCTTATGTTGACAACCAGGTTAAATTCTTTCTCCTAATCATACACTGCTCAAAAAAATAAAGGGAACACTAAAATAACACATCCTAGATCTGAATGAATGAAATAATCTTATTAAATACTTTTTCTTTACATAGTTGAATGTGCTGACAACAAAATCACACAAAAATTATCAATGGAAATCAAATTTATCAACCCATGGAGGTCTGGATTTGGAGTCACCCTCAAAATTAAAGTGGAAAACCACACTACAGGCTGATCCAACTTTGATGTAATGTCCTTAAAACAAGTCAAAATGAGGCTCAGTAGTGTGTGTGGCCTCCACGTGCCTGTATGACCTCCCTACAACGCCTGGGCATGCTCCTGATGAGGTGGCGGATGGTCTCCTGAGGGATCTCCTCCCAGACCTGGACTAAAGCATCCGCCAACTCCTGGACAGTCTGTGGTGCAACGTGGCGTTGGTGGATGGAGCGAGACATGATGTCCCAGATGTGCTCAATTGAATTCAGGTCTGGGGAACGGGCGGGCCAGTCCATAGCATCAATGCCTTCCTCTTGCAGGCAGCAGAACGTTCTCCACGGCGTCTCCAGACTCTGTCACGTCTGTCACATGTGCTCAGTGTGAACCTGCTTTCATCTGTGAAGAGCACAGGGCGCCAGTGGCGAATTTGCCAATCTTGGTGTACTCTGGCAAATGCCAAACGTCCTGCACGGTGTTGGGCTGTAAGCACAACCCCCACCTGTGGACGTCGGGCCCTCATACCACCCTCATGGAGTCTGTTTCTGACCGTTTGAGCAGACACATGCACATTTGTGGCCTGCTGGAGGTCATTTTGCAGGGCTCTGGCAGTGCTCCTCCTGCTCCTCCTTGCACAAAGGCGGAGGTAGCAGTCCTGCTGTTGGGTTGTTGCCCTCCTACGGCCTCCTCCACGTCTCCTGATGTACTGGCCTGTCTCCTGGTAGCGCCTCCATGCTCTGGACACTACGCTGACAGACACAGCAAACCTTCTTGCCACAGCTCGCATTGATGTGCCATCCTGGATGAGCTGCACTACCTGAGCCACTTGTGTGGGTTGTAGACTCCGTCTCGTGCTACCACTAGAGTGAAAGCACCGCCAGCATTCTAAAGTGACCAAAACATCAGCCAGGAAGCATAGGAACTGAGAAGTGGTCTGTGGTCACCACCTGCAAAATCAGTCCTTTATTGGGGGTGTCTTGCTAATTGCCTATAATTTCCACATGTTGTCTATTCCATTTGCACAACAGCATGTGAAACAGTTTGGACAGTTTGATTTCACAGAAGTGTGATTGACTTGGAGTTACATTGTGTTGTTTAAGTGTTCCCTTTATTTTTTTGAGGAGTGTATTTTGTCCCACAGTAATTGGCTTTTCTTTCCATTTCTTTCTATTTCTCTGGCTTAGAATTTGGGGGATTCAATTATGTATCTTGGCGGCACTGGGGAAAAAACACAGAGAGAAGCCTCAGTAGCCAAGGCAGTCAGCCTGGCTTATAATGCATCTTTATCTCTGACTAACGAGCACAATTATTTTCAAATTCTCATTACCGTCCGCTGGTCCGTAAGCAAGCACCCTTTTCTACCTTTTCCTGGGGAGACTTGTTAGAGTGAGACTGAAAATGTGTGTATATCTTGTATTTGGCATGGCTCATCTAGGGTCCACACCGAATTGACCTCAGTGTGTTGGGGTCGTGTCAATAGTGTTTGTCAATTACTTTGCTGTGACCATGTGTGTTGTGTTGGACTATGATGAAATGGTTTTTAAACAGCACACCAGAGATTTGTGAATGTGCTATCATTATTATAATTGCATTACATGTGAGGATCATTGTATGGTTTAAAATGAAATCATCCATCAGCCTTGGAAAATGAAATGGTTCATTAAAAATCTACTTCTGTTCCTGTGGGCATAATAAGGCCTAAACACTTCTCCTTTCCTTACCTCTCCACTCTGCATCTTCTTTCATAATGTATAACCGTCTCTCTCCACTCTGCATCTTCTTTCATAATGTATAACTGTCTCTCTCCACTCTGCATCTTCTTTCATAATGTATAACCGTCTCTCTCCACTCTGCATCTTCTTTCATAATGTATAACCGTCTCTCTCCACTCTGCATCTTCTTTCATAATGTATAACCGTCTCTCTCCACTCTGCATCTTCTTTCATAATGTATAACCGTCTCTCTCCACTCTCGATCTTCTTTCATAATGTATAACCGTCTCTCTCCACTCTGCATCTTCTTTCATAATGTATAACCGTCTCTCTCCACTCTGCATCTTCTTTCATAATGTATAACCGTCTCTCTCCACTCTGGCCTTATTTGCTCTCCTTCTCTAGCCTTCTCCACCTCCTTCCCCCCATATCTCCTGTGTGATCACTTCTCTCGCCTCCCATCACCTCTTCTCACAGACGTTTTTACAAACCAATTTCCCTGGGGGAAAAAATCTATCCATTAGAGGGAGTCTGCAGGAGGATGAGAAAATGAAATAATTAGGGTTGATCAGTGAAAATACCGGTCTATATTAGCCTGTCCACTTGCTTAACGAAGTGTCATTTAATATTCCTGAGAAGTGCCCCCTGCATTAGCATACAGATAACATTTTAGGAGAAGACCAATTTACTCCTCAAAATCAGTTAGGCCCACTCTATTAGCTGAATTAGCTGGTTGGGGGTGATGTGGGGTCTGGGACTCATCAGGTTTACACACAGGTGGCTCTGCACCATAACAATGAAGGTAAATCTAAGAGCTCTTGGCCCGGTTTCCTAAAAGCATCTTAAGTCTAAGTTTATCGTTAGAACCTTCGCAGGAGCATCGTTAACTCTCATAGCTGTTTCCCAAAACCATCGTCACTAAAGTTGCACTTGAAAAGGCTTGTTATTTAACAGCTGCCTCAGACCACTCATAGAAAAGCTAAGTGCGTCATTATATGCTTTTTGCACTTTATACACAGAAGATCTCTGCTAAAAACAAAATCAAGACATTTATCTATCTTTCTGTGACCGCCGATAACTTCATAACGAATATGACTACATATACAAAGTTTCCAATGTCTTTACAATTGTTACAAACAAGAGAAGGATATAATGATGCTTCAAATGAAAACCAAAATGACTGTATTATTAAAGATAAATACAGTACGCTATAGGCTACATATAGGCTACCTATATACATTACTTTAATGATATTGAAATCAATTTATTGTTCATTCAATTGAGTTTTATTCAGCTATTTGTAGGCCTACACTACTGTCTACTTTTTGCCTCAATATATTTAATGATCTGTTGCCTACATGTGCACAATTATGTTTCAACTCGTGATTAAGTGCATTATTATAGGGTAAGTATTAGAATAAGCTGCCTCAATATTTGTAGCCATAGGTGATACTATCTCGTATGAGCTGATCTGTAGTCAGTATTGTGGAATAATTCTAATGTTAAGGTAAGATTTGAAAGGGAAAATACTGATCCGAGAGCAGAGCTGCCTTTCTTTCGACCCTATCAGTATCGACATATGCCACAACAACGCACTATGGGAACGTTCTCGCTGCGTGGTGTTTTAGGAAATGCATCTTACATCTTCGGCTGTTTTACTAAAGATACATCGTAAGGTGGTTCTCACGATTATCTTAACTTTACGAAGGCTGTGGGAAACGAGGCCCTGTTCGGTCAAAACTGGTGTCTGATAGTTTCTAAGATTGGATAAAACAACATGCAGCACATGAAGAGTAGGCTAAAATCCAATATCCAACATGAAGAGTAGCCTTAAATCCAATATCCAACATGAAGAGTAGCCTTAAATCCAATATCCAACATGAAGAGTAGCCTTAAATCCAATATCTGGCCAACTAGACAACGAAAGGTGAAATGTTTCTGGGCTTATTCATCCCTGGAAATCAAGATAATCAGAGATAGGCTACTTGGAAGGATAGCTTACACAGTAACATATCAGAAAGAACATTGGTAATTGTGTTGGGTTTAGTAAGCCTAGTAACAATTTTATGGGGCATTTCTAATTATCGAGAGAGAGAGAGAGAGAGAGAGAGAGAGAGAGAGAGAGAGAGAGAGAGAGAGAGAGAGAACTGGAGATAATACAGACACATCATACATATTAACAATTTAATATCGATGCAAAAATGAAGGGGTGTTATTGAATCTAAATCTATGAAAATGGGATAAACAGACACTGAGCTGAACTACTCCTCCCGGTAACACTTTACCTTAAGTGTACATTAATATGTATAGTAATACACGTATTTATAACATCGTAGTTACATGTAATTACTATGTAAATACTATGTAATCACACTGTAATAAGGGTTTAGCGGTATAGGTTATTACACAAGTGGAACAAAGATATGTAATTACAAATCAGTGCACACCCTATCATTAACTACAGCTTCAGTTATCTTATTTCCATATTATTTGGCTTAAAGGACGTACTGAATTAAATGTAAGAGCAATGTATTTACTATGGATATGCATGTAACTGTAATGTACCTACCCAGGAGCAAGCAACTTAATGTAAAGTGAAACACATAATGGTATAACCTTTGTAAATACTATGTACCTGCCTTTGAAAAGGGATTTAAGGGTTTATTTATCTGGCTTCAAAGGTGTAATGTAAGTAAAATGTTGTTCAAAATAATATAATGTATAATGTTAATTTAGGTACTCATGAGCAAGCAGCTTCAAGTAAAGTGAAGAACATTAGAGTAAATATTTTTATTACAATCACTGGGAAAATACACTTCAATGTAGAATAACTGTTGTTACAGCACCTATACGTGTAATTACAATGTACTTTCAATGCAATTACATTTTTCACAGGATATATCAAAATATCAGTCATTACAATGTTGTTATAAAGAAAAGTCTTGTAACTACAATGTTTCTACACAGGAACAAGCAACATAATATAAAGTGAAACACATCATGAATTACTCATGTAATTACAGTACTATGTAGTTAGTATGTTATGATGGAAAACATCCAGTACAGTACTTTTAGTTGTGATCAATGGTAATCCATGTCAATCTAGAAAGAATGTTGTTACAGCACTTTTAAGTGTAATTAATATGTACTTTCAATATTAAACATTTTGCAGGGTATATCACAATTTCAGTTATTTCAATGTCGTTATAATGAAAAGTATTGTAACTACAATGTTTCTACACAGGAATAAGCAACTGAATGTAAAGTGAAACGCATTGTGAATTACTCATGTAATTACTATGTAGTTACTATGTTACAACGATGGAAAACACCCAATACAGTACTTGTAGTTGTGATCAATGGGAATCCATCTCAATCTAGGAAAAACGTTGTTACAGCACCTTTAAGTATAATTACTATGTACTTTCAATATTATTAAATATTTTGCAGGGTATATCAAAAGGATCCACAAAGTTGTTTGTGTGGTTGACTGTCTGATGATTGTAACCCAGCCTATTCATAGACCTGACATACGCTCTTCAGCAGTCACTCAGAATGGTGGAACCTCTTCGCACATGTCATCTAATGATAGGGATTAAGGTTTCCTGTGAATGGTTTTCCACCATTTTAAGAACTGGGCGCCGTCTGTTGTGTTTGACCTCCATCATCCCAAACACCCAACCCTGTCTTCTCTGCATTGGCCCCATCCTGCCACGATTGTACTGAAAGATAGGAACAAGTACATATCGTTATTTTGTGACAGGGAGTTGGCCAGTGCTTTGTCAAGCCTTGGAATGGGGGGGATCAGAAAATCCATGGGAACTAGCATAATGTCACTTAAGGTCTGATGGGTGAAGTTGTATAATGTTGAAAGAGCCGAAACATGATCCTAGGAAACATCACTGATGATGTGTCCAAGAGCACAGAGATGTATTTATCAAATAATTCAGTATATGAAATGGGCAAGCCCTCTATTTTTTTTATCCATATCAGTATTTAAAAATAGTATATCTAGTGAGGAGTACTTTAAAAAGGCAACTAATTACCATAAGTGAAATATATCAACAAATTATCTCTCAGTTCCCAAGCCCAGATAATGAACGTTACTACATCAAAATGGATGATGCTATACCTTTCTCTTGTGCGAGAACTTGGATTCATCTATCACCACCAATCTCCGTAGAAAACTTGACCCGATTTGGAAACCCTTCCTCCTCTTGAACCTCCTCAGGGCTTTGTTACAGACCTTCAATAATGAGAGGTAAGACAAATGTTAGTGATATGTGAAGACTTGAGCGTCCCAGGGAAGCATGACCATCAACTTCTATAGGAGGGGCATTGAAACCAAATCTCACTTAGGGTCCCAAATCGTCTTGAGCTGACACTGCTCCTGCCTCATGTGGAAATACACTTTAATGGAAGTTGTCACAAAATAACTGAGTTTGAGTTTGTCTGTTGTTGCTATTTGAACTGTAATGCACGTAAACATTGTAATATGGGATAAAACATTCAGCCTTTATTCAGTCAGCAAAACAGGCTTTTTAAAATTCAAACAAATTGAGTAATCAAAGTAATAACTGACAGATTGATTATCAAAATAGTTGTTAGTTGCAGCTCTAAAAACAGTACTCAAAACACATTTGTAACAGCTTTTACTTCATTTGCCTGAATAGTGTAGGCTCACAAGAATAATAAATTAGGGCAGCAGCAGTGGTGCAAGCCTCCCCAGTCGCACCATGCTGCCCTTCCCGGCCTGACACCATGACAAGTAACCTAAATACCTGTGGGAAACACTGGTTGGGATGGGTGGCAAAACAAGTTACAGTGAGAGAAAAAAGTATTTGATCCTGTAGTGTATTGAGATTATGATGGTGTTAAATGTTTTTTTAAGTGGAACTGAAGGAATGTTGATTTTAGTATCAAGGGGGAATGTTTTAGTGTAACGCCACATACAACAGACAGGAAGTGGGTTGCAGACAGGGGATTGGACCGTAGAGGGAGCCACCCACATCTTGGGAATTTATATATACTGGGGGAAAAACGAAGGAGGGTCAGAAAGCATTGAGATTCATTTGGGACTGCTTCTCCAGACTTCGCGTGTCTGTAACTTATGTTGTAACCTCGTGATTTTAATAAAAGCCTTTGAACACGGTGCAGCTTAAGCAGACTCTTTGGTTGACAGCAATAGCCACCAGCATCCGACGCGACACGACAAATGGTGGCCAGTACGGGTACTGATTGCATCGTTCTTTGTTCCTTTTCTGAGTGTCGAGTTGACTACTGCTCAAGCCGGCTAAGGTGAGATTTCTCCCAATTTGGGCATTAGTTGTGTCGATTGCTCATAAGGGGAATGGGATAGTATGTACAGTGTGAATTTTGGGCTGGTGTGGTGTGATTGCTGTTGACTAGGAGGCTGAAATAAATATTCTAAATTTGGTTGATGGGTAAACGGTAAATAATAGGAAGTCTAGAACAATGGATTGGTAGTGAATAAAAGCTGGAATACGTATACATATTTATGGCATTGTGAATCTGTTAAAGACCTCGAAACGGGGCGACTCGTAGGAGTGGGCCACAAATCCTGGGGACGTATTAGACTTCGTCAGGTTGGTTCTGGGAACCATGAATTGAACGATTGTATTTATGTTATACTCCTCTTCTAGCCGACGGGATATTGGTTGGGGGTAACCTCTCGATATGATATTCATCATTCACGGCAGCATAAAGTTAGCGGAGATATGGATAATGATTTGGGCACAATGCAGGATATTTATTTGTGTGGTAGGCCGCAATTAGCTAAAGGCTAATTCTAAATGCTTGATTGTGTTTCAGGCCACGTGGTACATAGCGGCTAAGGCTAATTCGAAATGCTGGAGTGTGGGTCATGCTACATTGTACATAGCGGCTAATGCTAATGCTAAATGCTAATTGTGTTGCGTGCTACATGCTAACGGATATCCTTAGAGACCCCATTGCGATGGATTAAAGTCTCTTAAACTTGTCTCTGTGTGTGTAAGTCAGGTTATATGTTTTGTGAGCGCTGTTAAATGTTGTTTGACTATGAGGGGGAAACGGGAGGTACAGCTGGACTGTTAACCGTTTATTTGGGTTGGGGAGAGGTCTAAAATCTCCCTTCCACGGTGAAAAAGTATTTTTGAATGGATGTGCGCATGTGCTTGATTTTACGGGGCTAAAACTACGACATGCGGTTGTGCTAAGCCTACAAAACACGGCATTGTGGGTAAGGGTCATAGGTCTTTGGGGTTACCCTGCAGGGGAGAAATAGCCACAGATAAGGGGAAGGTGGACACGAATCTTCTAAATCGTTAAAGTAACTGTTATTCGAACATGAAACTATTTGTTGAGATGTAGTAAATTTATAAATTAAATATATGTTGACGGAGTATAATGCATTGAATTAAATGACGGATTAAAATAAAATAAAAATGTTTTGAGCGATCTATTTAGTCCTGGGTTCAGTCTTATAGCAAATATGAGTGGGGGAATATTGAATGTGGATAACTTGGTTAAGTGTATAAACTTTAAATGCTTGTCTGTACCGTTTTGTTCCCTTGTCATATGAGGCTATAGAACGAGAGCAAAGGAGAGAGAGGAGGGGCTAACGTGTGCGTGACGTGACAAGGTGTGACGCAGGCAGAGGATCATTCAAAATCAGGCTAGTGCTTTTTTGTCTACAAATCTTCCCTATAGGATGTTGGATGCAATGACACTCTCTCAGACGCTTGGCAACGGACTGATCATTTGAATAAAATTTGCATTTTGGTGTCTCTGTGCATTACTGGGCTTGATTGGGGGCTCGGTTGGAAAGCAGGTACTGACATTATTCTGTGATATTAAAATACTTGGGTGCATATTAAACAATGGAATTTATTGGTGTGGTAGTGTTGTAGATTGGAAGTCCTTGTGTTTTGATTGCTGTGAAGTTGACTACTGGTATTCACTTTCCGGATTCGTTAAGGTAAGTGGGCCACTAATTGATAAATTGGTAAAATAGGTGTAGAAATAAAAGATTGGTGTTAATTATTCATAATTTGTAATTGATTTTTAATTGATATTTTAATTGATATTTTTTATTTTTTTATTAAAAATAATTTTTGAATAAAATGTTTAATTGAATTTTTTTATTGATTTGTTTAAAAAAAAAAAAAAAAAAAAAAAAGATTCTTTTTTTTTCGGGTTGTTTAGGTTATATTAATAATTATAGGGGGGGAAGCCATAGGCTATATAGGCTAAAATAAAATAGTTCACAATAAAGGAATATAAAAGAGTAGTTACAATGGGGAGAAAGGATAGCAAGGCTATGAAAGTTATTACACCGGTTGATATAGTGGAACATAGTAATCCTTTAGTTAAGGGTATTGCGAGATTATCCGGCAAATGGAACAAACGTTGGCCTGACATTGAACAACCATGGCCAGTGGAAGGAACTCTTAACCCTGACGTCATCAACATCATGAAAGTGCTTCTGTCAATTTACAAGGCAGATCAGAAGAAGGGAAAACAAAAGGAACGACGTAAAGAGAAGAGACAAAGGGAGCTGGGTGTTCTTAAACTGTTTGAAGATGAAGGACAAAAACTGATGAAAGATACCAACGACAAGGGAAGCAAAGGTATGGAGAAAAGGCTAAAGGAAGAGACGTCGACAGAGAAACTAAGGGTAGAAGTCGGTATACCTTTCTCACATACGGATTCGGCGAAAAGACCCCCACCTTATGAGAAGGAATTAGAGCTTAGGGATGCTTATCCTCAGCTTCCAGTGATCCTCCAGCAGGGTGATTATTACATCAGAGATGAAGATGAACAAATAATAGAGAGAGGACAAGCAGAAACGACCATAAAAATGCATCCAAGCTCCAAAGGTAAAAAGAAAACGAGAAGTCTGAAAACTAAGGGTGGAATGAGGTTAAGTAGGATGGAACTGGATGAGGACGATGATGATCAGAGTGATTTAGAGGGGATCATGGGTGGATATGATCCTGTCATCAAACGGAGGTTGGCCAGAACGGAGAGAAGGGGTAAGGAAGGTTTGAAGAAGAAGGATACAAGATATTACAGTGCTGAGGAAGGTTTGAAGAAGAAGGATACAATATATTCGAGTGCTGAGGAAAGCAAAGATGAAGACAGCGATAAAGAGGAGACTGAAGGTGCTGTGTATTCGAAAGGAGTTTATCCTGCAAAGACTGGCACAGAAGAAATAGAAGGAGATATAGACCGATGCTTATCAGAACTGAAGAATGCAAGAACTGCAGAAGAGGTAAGAGAGCTAGAGGAAGAACTCCGGACGCTGACCATACAGAAGGAGAAACAGCTGAAAAAAGAATCTAAAAAAGGTGAGACAAAATATGCATTAAGGTCAAGGAAAGATACCACGAGCAAAATGATACCAGTTATCATTCGAGGTCAAAACTTTGAATATAAGCCGTTGCAAAATACCGATATGTCAAATATACTTGAGAAGTTGCCTATTCTTCAAAATGGGGCCTATCCTTGGATTTCGAAATTGGAAGAAATTACGGTGGGAACACAGTCTGCCATAGGAGACGTTAAGAGACTGTTGGCTAATCTCATTGGGATTCCAGATATGGAAAAAGTCTTTCAGAGAGCTGGACTCATTAGATATGTAGGGACTGCAGTGAACGATCCTGAATTGTTGGCTGCAAGTAGGAATCGTCTGTGGAGAGCATTGAAAGATACATTTCCAACAAATGTGCATCCTGATAATATTTTGATTGACCCGCTAGGACAACAAGAAAATCCGAGAGCCTATGTGTCAAGAGTTCATCAAGTGTGGAGAAATATTACTGGAAATGATCCAGATGTGAGTCAAATTGAGCAGTCAATTTTGAGAGCTAAACTGCAAATGGGACTGCCCTCACCAGTAAGGAGCAAACTGGCAGAAGTGGTTGGACTTGGAAGCATGACAAAAGGTGTCTATACAGATCACATAGCTCATCAAGTGGATCTGTACAGGAAGAAGGAACTCAACCAGAAAGAGCAGGACGAAGAAACTCTCAGAAAACTCAATCAAATACAACTGGGGGAGAATAAAAAGGATAAGAAACAAGCTTTGGTTATGCAGAGTCAGTGTGCACCAAACCAACAATCACTGCCACAGCTTCAACCAGAACAGTTCCAACCGCAAGTGTACCAGCCACCAATGGCGGCACCAGTTGGTTCATATCCACAGCCAATTTCTGGACAGACACAGAATTGGAGAGGAAGAGGACGAGAAGGATTAGAAAGGGGAGGAAGATTTAAGCCATACTTCCCGCAGTCTCCAGAGGTGTGTTATAATTGTGGACAGGTTGGTCACTTTTCCCGTGAGTGCAATTGGTCAGGAGGAAACATTAGAGGGAATTTTAGAGGAAGATACAGGGGCCAGTCAAGATCATCTGGAGGACCGGTGAACCCCTACAGGGGTCCGGAGCAAGGATTCTAGAGGTGCCTAGATGATCCGAAAGGGGGGTGTCAGCTGGTAGCATCAGGACCGGAAAAAGATCCAACAATTGAGGTGAAAATAAACAACCGACCATTGGAAGTGATGGCGGATAGCGGAGCTGCGTTCACCTGTGTTCGGCCTGAAGATGCTACACATCTCCCTATGTCCAATCAACTCATTAGGACAATCGGATTTGAGGGAATAAAACAGCTGATTCCTCTTACGGAACCAATTGAGCTCTGCTATAAAGATCAGAAAATTACAATACCCATACTGGTATCAGAACATACACCTGTTGCATTATTGGGAAGAGATGCATTGTGTAAGTTGAACTGTACAATAAGATGTACACCAGACGGCTGTCTGATAGAAATGCCAAAGGAAAAGGTTTACCAATTGTCGATGATGACGGAGATGGATTCGTCTTCAGTATTCTGGATTGGAAATCTCAGTGAAGATTTTATGAAGCAGGCTAAGATATGGGAAAGATTTATTGTTGCAAATATGCCGGATGCGAAGCTTCCGGAATATCCATTCCATTGTACGCTCAAATATTTCAAGAATGCTGCTCAACCAAACTCAGAGGAATGGTTGAGTCATCAACCGAAGAATGTTCAACTTAGCTCAAGTTGCATTATTTTAGGACCACAAGGAGCAGCTATGAAGATAAACACAGACGACTATCTGAATAAAGAATTTGATATTGAGAAGAGTGTGCCACATGTTACCTTGTTGGTTTAGGAAGGCTATGAGCAAAAGCAAATAGGAGAAATGATGACAGAAGCAGAGAAACTTAGTTTCAGACCAATGAAAGAGAATTTGGCGATCTGGAGAAGTGAAGATCAACAATTTCTTAAAATAATGATTTCGGCTCAAGGACAAGGAGAGCCACAGGCTGTAGGAATGACACATGAATCTATTTGCAATATGAAAATTGATTCAGACCCTATGAAAGAGGAGATGTTGCAACAAGTTCCAGAAGGGTTGTGGTCTCAACATAGTACTGATATTGGACTTGTGAAATCAGCCCAACCTGTGAAGGTTGAACTTCGACCAGGAGCCAGACCTCCATGGAAAAATCAGTATCAATTGAAAGATGAAGCAATCAAAGGAATTGAACCACAAATTGAAGGACTTTCAGAAGCAGGTGTTTTAAGGACAACAAAAAACCCTCGGAGTAACACGCCTTTGTGGCCTGTAGAAAAACCAGATGGAACTTATCGTGTAGTTCATGATTTGAGAGCAGTAAATGAGGTAGTAACTGACTTTCCAGCAGAAGTGCCAGACCCTCATACCTTGTTAGCTCAAGTTCCTCCTGATGCGACACATTTTACAGTACTAGACTTATGTGGAGCATTTTTCAGTGTTCCACTTAGTGTAGAGAGTCAGAATTTATTTGGGTTCACATATAAGGGACAGTTCTATGAGTACAGTAGAATGCCACAGGGGTACCGGCATTCGCCGCATATCTTCAATAAAGTACTGAAGGAAGATTTGGTAGGGATAGATCAGATATTGCAGAGCACTGTCATTCAGTACGTGGATGATATAATGGTTTGCTCACAAAATAAGGAAACATGTCATAAGGACTCAATTAAATTACTACAGGTATTGGCAGAAAAGGGGCATAAGGTGTCACAGAAAAAGCTGCAATATTGTCAGGAGAAAGTTGTATATTTAGGTCAAAACATAACTCATGGCCACAGAAACATTTCGGACAGGCAGGTGGAAACTATTCGTAAGGCTCCAAAACCTAGAACAGTCAGAGAAATGATGACATTTCTGGGTATTGCTGGTTATTCCTCAGCTTGGGTAGAGGATTATACTAGTTTGATGGCACCGTTGAGAGCTATGGTTAGGGGTACTGAGAGTGGTCAACTCCATAGCAATCTTTCCTGGACACAGGAAGGCCATGTGGCATTTGAAACGATCAAACAGAGGTTGCAGGAGGCACCTGCACTTGCACTACCAGATTACTCGAAGAACTTTTTGCTATATGTGTCTACTTCTACTGGAGGTAGATATGCGTGTGCGGTTCTTTGTCAACCGACAGGCACGGGGACGAATCCACAGCCTATTTCCTACTACTCTACTGCTTATTCAGAGGTAGAACTAGGGTTACCACTGTGCTACAGAGCAATGGTGGGAGTATATTCAATGTATGACAAAGCATCATCGGTCACGATGGGCTACCCAGTGACAATTCTTACCCATCATAGTCTCAGAAATCTTCTGAACTATGGGAAATATACATTGACTATGCCTAGGCTCAGAGACTATCATAGGCTCTTAGAGCAGGAGGATGTCACCCTAGTGAGATGTGATACAGTAAATCCAGCCGAGAGTTTACCAACTTCAGAGGATGGTGAGCCACATGATTGTGTCCAAGAAGCAGAGAGATATTCGAGGCTCAGATCAGATTTACAAGCCTTTCCATTACGTGAGGCAGACCTGGAGTATTGGACTGATGGGTCTTGCTATCGGGTGGGAGATAAATTATGTGCTGGTTATGCAGTAGTTAGAGGCAGAGGGACGGGATTTTTTGTTGAAAAGGCTGAAGTAATACCACAGCCTGCATCTGCACAACTTGCTGAACTTGTGGGACTAACAGAAGCATGTTTGTTAGCAGAAGGAAAGCGAGTAACCATATACACTGATTCAGCATATGCACATAGTGTATGTCATTTGTTTGGGGCGGTATGGAAAGGTCGAGGGTTTAAGAAAACGGATGGTTCTCCGATACAACATCATGCACAAATAATGAAACTGTTGCATGCTATGATGAAGCCTACAGAGATAGCGATAGCTAAGTGTGCAGCACACAAGACAGATATGTCAAGAGTGACACAAGGGAACAAAGCTGCTGATGAAGCTGCAAAAGCCGTCGCAGGAGCGGATAAATTGGGAAAAGTTTTGCTGGTCACTCATGTAGTGGACTTGGAAGACAAAATTACGCTTCGGGATGTAATTTTGATGCAAGAAGCCGCTTCTATGATCGACAAACAGCTATGGCTAGACCGAGGAGCGGTCAAAGATGCTACTGGTCTGTGGAGAAACCATGAGGGGTTGATAGTAGCGCCTCTAGACCTCTTAGGTCTGATGATTCAAGAAGCACATGGGTTAGCTCATGTTGCGAGGGGGGAGGTTAACAGAAAGATCACAAAGGAATATGGTTTTTGGGCTCCATATTTGTTTGAACAAATTGATTATTTGATAGGAAGGTGCACTATCTGTCTTAAAAATAATGTTCGAAGAGGGATACCTGTTCATCCAGGTTACATTCCTACACCAAGGGGTCCTATGCGTGAGTTGGTCATTGACTTTGTTGATATGATACAACCAGTTGATGGGAAAAGATACATGTTGGTGGTTGTAGATAGATTTTCACGATGGACGGAAGCTTGTCCAACCAAGCGTAAGGATGCTCAGTCGGTTGCCAAGTTCTTGTGTAAAGAAGTCATAAGCAGGTGGGGATTACCCGATCGAATATCCTCAGACAATGGAAGGGAATTTGTGGATAAATCAGTTAAATTGATGTTGCAAAAATTGGGAATTAAGCAACGTCTTGGAGCAGTTTATCACCCACAAAGTCAAGGGATGTGTGAAAGAATGAACGGTGTCTTGAAAAATCGCATTGTGAAAATTTGTCAACATACAGGTCTAAACTGGATAGCGGCGCTTCCTTTAGCACTAATGGTGTGTCGCTCAAGTGAGTTACGTGATCTACGTATGACACCCCATGAGTTGGTAACAGGAAGAAGGATGCCTACGCCTTGTTTGCAAACAAGCGGAAAGGGTCCAAGCTTGGCCCTGTTGGAAGATGAAATGAGAGCGTACGTTACATATATGGCCAATTTTCATAAAAAGTTGTCCACATATGTTTCTGACAGGCAAAGACAAGAAGAGGTGCAGAAGGCGCCTGAGGAGGATAAGAGGAATACAGTACAACCGGGAGACAAAGTATTCGTAAAGGTATTCAGAAGGAAGTGGTATAACGAACGTCGTGAAGGACCATTTGAAGTGGTTCGTAGTACTGGAACAGCTGTCCAGGTTAAGGGATCTCCTACGTGGTATCATTTGTCACATTGTGTTAAAGCACCTACAGAAGAGGTGCCACGCGCAGAGAGAGAGGATGGAGATAGGGGAGAACAGGAAGAGGGAGAGATTGTCAATGTTGGGGTTAACGTTGATAATGGTGACACTGCTGATGATGCCAGAGATGACTATGCAGGGGATGGAAAGGAAAGGGGATTTGGGGAAATTGATTTTCAATACGTCCCAGAAGCAACAGGGAATATTTCAGTGGGATGTGAAGCAGCAAAGACCACCAAGGGCAACTCTGTTACAGGAGAAGCTAGTGATTCAGTTGGACAAAGTAGGCCTAGACCAGTTAGGAGAAAAGTCAGACCAAAACGTTACGAAAACTAGGGATGAAGTTACAGCGATAACACCAACACTTCACTCTGTTATAACAACAGTGGGAAGCAATTTAACTCTTTCAACATTGATAGTTATTAAAGCCATAAATATATCGCATTCGATTACAAGGGAACCAATAGTGCCAGCACCAATTTTAGAACAAAAGACTGTTATTAAGGTTAATACATCAACTAAATCAACTACTTTAATGGTAACTTTGGAAGGATTTAATGGTACGACGGCAATAACAAATGTAGGAGGTATGATACCGACACCGACAACAACTTTTCTAAAAGTAAACGATGTAACAGAAATGACTCAGCAAATAGTGGTAGAGAACAATATAGGTTCATCTGAAATAGTACAGGATAATATAATGGAAGTACAGGATGAGTTCTTTGGGTTCAACCTAACAGCAGAAGATACATCTGATCAATACCGCTCGTTAGGGAAAAGAGACGCTAAATGGAAAGCATTTGGATTTGATTAGTCTGTTTTGAAGATTAAAGATCAATGGGCAGGGAGAAATCTTTGGTTCCAGCAGTTAACTCATTCTGTAAGATCAGTGAGGAATCTTGAGGGTCCATATCTGTTGAGAATTCCAGCACCAGAGACGTGGGGTTCAATTTTACAGACGGTCGCTCAACCCTTATCAAGTGGGTGTCAGTCCTATGCGTTGAGATGGTTGTTGTATCATCAACGAGCATTGACAGATAAAGAAATGTCGTTGTCACAACATTTGTTTAAGCCTAGGTATAAGTGTTCTTGGTTAAATGAATTTCCCTATGTGAATATGTTGGATGGTAAAGAAAGTCAGGTAACAGCGATCCCTGAAGCATTTGAGGTGAAAGCAGTGAGGGCTAAAAATTGTTTTTGTTCTAATAAAACAGATGATGTGAATGGTATGTTCATGGGAATATCAGATTGTGATGATTATATGATGACTTTGGATAAGCACGGACAAAAGGTTAGAGAGGACAAATATGATGTAACTTTTTATGTACCAGGTAGTAAGAAGAGCAAGACTTTGATGGTGAGAGATCACCTTTTGCCTGTCAATGTAACTATTGGGAATTTTAGAGATATTTGGTGGGTTTGTGGTGATAAAGCATATATATTCTTACCCTATGGATGGAAGGGATGTTGTTACATGTCAACGTTGAAGCTTCCATATGAGGTTTTTACCATTAGAAGAGGAGTAGCACCGAACACAGATCAATCTGAAACTACTGTTGAAAATAGGGTGAAAAGAGACATGGCTACATTTAATAATCTTGAAGCCTACCATTGGAGAATAAGTCTGGGAGAGAAGTGGGGACTTGGTCTTTTTCCATGGTATGGTGTAACATTTTTAGCAGATCATATTGATAATATTACATATACGTTGCAGGGCTTTGCGAATGAAACAATAAGAGGGTTTCACCTTCTGTCAAAGACTCAAAGAAGTCACAGACTGACGCTGTTGAAACATGACATGGCTCTTGATTATATTTTGGCAAAACAAGGTGGCTTATGTTTGGCTATGAATCTGACGGGGGATGATTGTTATACTTTGATCCCAGATAGTTCCGATAATATCACGAGTGTTATAGATGCGTTGAAGAATATAAGGGATGCATTTGGGAGATCTGAGAAAGCTGGATGGTCAGCGAAGTCTTGGTTGCAAGATCAGTTAGGCCCAATAGGAGCAGTGATGGTTCAGATTTTAGTCGCAGCTCTGATAGCGTTGTGTGTCATGTTTTGCTTTTGTACTTTGTTACTGACCTTTGCAAAAGCTATGATATTAAGATGGGTTGGTGTTGTGATGCCTGGAGACAACACTCAGATGCCGTTGTTGATTGTTCCGGATCTGGATGAAGATGGACAAGGGGGTCTGGATGGACTACTGATGGATAAATATCCTTTTTGATTATTTGATTATGTTTCAATTTTTTCAATCGTAGTGTGATTTTTAGTATGATTTTATGAATCAAGGGGGGGAAGAGGATAATGTGATTCATATATCATTTATATATCATTTTTATATTCTTAGTTGATATCATTTATATAGCATTTTTATATTCTTAGTTGATATTCATGTTTAATTTGAAAGTGTTGTTTTGCAAAAGATACTGTTTGGTTTTTTCTTTTCTTCCAGAAGCATTTGGGGGAACATGGGAAGGGACAATATGACTGGAGGAGATGAAACAAGGAGGGTGTGGCCGATTCCATCATCAACAAATCCATTGGAAGTCGAGACTACGGGGAGATGAAGTGTAGTGGACTACATTCCAGTGTCTGCTATGAAATATAGACATATTTGATGTATAATACATAATTGTGTCATATTCATAGGTATTAATTTTTGTAGAATGATGTTTGATGTTATTGAATACATGTGAGGATCTTAGATGTTTTTGTTTATTTCGTGAATGTTTAGGGACAGGGAATTTAGGCAGGGAGAGGTTCACTGTAGGGTCCAATGGGTTGACCAGCCTTACAATGGATATTTATTGGATAGGATTTTGTTTGCAGGGGCTTACATGTGTATTTAATTGCATCATAGTTTCAAATGCATTTACATGGTTTATGAGTTTATCAGGAGTACCGAGGTGGTTGCCTGGGGCAGAGGGACCGTGAGAGAATTTTACTGTCTTGATTGATGGATGGATATCTGAAAAGATGGCTGCCGGACAGTTTTTCGCTCTTACACTCCATAAAGATTTGTTCATATTTCATAGTAATGTATTCACACTTCATAAACAGTTGTTCATATTTCATAGAAAGGTATTTACACTCTAGAGGAGAATGTTTTTTTTGGTTTAATGTTAAAGATACTCAATAAGATAAATTGTTACTTGTCATAATCATATTCTGTTTGGTTTCGAGACTTTTAGTTCGTCTCGAAGGGGGGAATGTAGTGTATTGAGATTATGATGGTGTTAAATGTTTTTTTAAGTGGAACTGAAGGAATGTTGATTTTAGTATCAAGGGGGAATGTTTTAGTGTAACGCCACATACAACAGACAGGAAGTGGGTTGCAGACAGGGGATTGGACCGTAGAGGGAGCCACCCACATCTTGGGAATTTATATATACTGGGGGAAAAACGAAGGAGGGTCAGAAAGCATTGAGATTCATTTGGGACTGCTTCTCCAGACTTCGCGTGTCTGTAACTTATGTTGTAACCTCGTGATTTTAATAAAAGCCTTTGAACACGGTGCAGCTTAAGCAGACTCTTTGGTTGACAGCAATAGCCACCAGCATCCGACGCGACACGACAATCCCCTGCTGATTTTGTACGTTTGCCCACTGACAAAGAAATGATCAGTCTATACTTTTAATGGTAGGTTTATTTGAACAGTGAGAGACAGAATAATAACAACAAAATCCAGAAAAAACGCATTTCAAAAATGTTATAAATTGATTTGCATTTTAATGAGGGAAATAAGTATTTGACCCCTCTGCAAAACATGACTTAGTACTTGGTGGCAAAACCCTGGCAATCCCCCCCTTGGCAATCACAGAGGTCAGACATTTCTTGTAGTTGGCCACCAGGTTTGCACACATCTCAGGAGGGATTTTGTCCCACTCCTCTTTGCAGATCTTCTCCAAGTCATTAAGGTTTCGAGCCTGACGTTTGACAACTCGAACCTTCAGCTCCCTCCACAGATTTTCTATGGGATTAAGGTCTGGAGACTGACTAAGCTACTCCAGGACCTTAATGTGCTTCTTCTTGAGCCACTCCTTTGTTGCCTTGGCCATGTGTTTTGGGTCATTGTCTTGCTGGAATACCCATCCACGACCCATTTTCAATGCCCTGGCTGAGGGAAGGAGGTTCTCACCCAAGATTTGACGGTACATGGCCCCGTCCATCATCCTTTTGATGCGGTGAAGTTGTCCTGTCCCCTTAGCAGAAAAACAACCCCAAAGCATAATGTTTCCACCTCCATGTTTGACAGTGGGGATGGTGTTCTTGGGGTCATAGGCAACATTCCTCCTCCTCCAAACACGGCGAGTTGAGTTGATGCCAAAGAGCTCGATTTTGGTCTCATCTGACCACAACACTTTCACCCAGTTCTCCTCTGAATCATTCAGATGTTCATTGGCAAACTTCAGACGGGCATGTATATGTGCTTTCTTGAGCAGGGAGACCTTGCGGGCGCTGCAGGATTTCAGTCCTTCACGGCATAGTGTGTTACCAATTGTTTTCTTGGTGACTATGGTCCCAGCTGCCTTGAGATCATTGACAAGATCCTCCCGTGTAGTTCTGGGCTGATTCCTCACCGTTCTCATGATCATTGCAACTCCACGAGGTGAGATCTTGCATGGAGCCCCAGGCCGAGGGAGATTGACAGTTATTTTGTGTTTCTTCCATTTGCGAATAATCGCACCAACTGTTGTTACCTTCTCACCAAGCTGCTTGGCGATGGTCTTGTAGTCCATTCCAGCCTTGTGTAGGTCTACAATCTTGTCCCTGACATCCTTGGAGAGCTCTTTGGTCTTGGCCATGGTGAAGAGTTTGGAATCTGATTGATTGATTGCTTCTGTGGACAGGTGTCTTTTATACAGGTAACAAACTGAGATTAGGAGCACTCCCTTTAAGAGTGTGATCCTAATCTCAGCTCGTTACTTGTATAAAAGACACCTGGGAGCCAGAAATCTTTCTGATTGAGAGGGGGTCAAATACTTATTTCCCTCATTAAAATGCAAATCAATTTATAAAAAATGTTAAATGCGTTTTTCAGGATTCATTTAGTTGTTATTCTGTCTCTCACTGTATATCTGACTAGATCCTAAACTATGCTAGATAACTGAGAATTGACGCCTTCAACCTTTCATACCTGAATCCAACCTGATTCTCCATATATTTAATTAACAAAGGTATAAATTCTCAGTCATCTATCTTATGTGATATCAAACCTCTCAAACCTCTATAACTCAGTCTGAGTAAAAGATAACTACTATGAGTGGCGCAGTGGTCTAAGGCACTGCATCGCAGTGCTAGCTGTGCCACTAGAGATCCTGGTTTGAGTCCAGGCTCTGTCGCAGCCAGCCGCGACCGGGAGACCCATGGGCGGCGCACAATTGGTCCAGCGTCGTCCAAGGTAGGGGAGGGTTTGGCCGGCAGGGATGTGGGTTCGTTTCCCACGGGGGGCCAGTATGAAAAATGTTTTTAAAAAAAATAGGCATTCACTAACTGTAAGTCGCTCTGGATAAGAGTGTCTGCTAAATGACTAAAATGTAAATGTAATAATAATCTATGTAGTCAAAACCGTATTTTTTATACATAAGGAAAAATCCCACATAGACATCCCCCCTTTTAAAATGACCCGTTTTTCTGAGCCATGCAACCAAGAAAACATACATAGAAATAAATTGTTAACATAATGACATCAACAATACACAACAATTATACATAACCATTACTAAGTCACATGAATATTATAATCTATACACATGAATATAAAAATAACAAAAACACCCATCTTCATAATTTCTGCGCCATCAGAGGAACCTCAAGTTTTTCCCTGGTCACAAGAGGCGCTATCTGATCTACCAAAATATTCATCTGTCCACATCTACGATCCTGTAAACCTTAAATTCCATGTTATACATTTTCAACTTAACATTCCTTTTCCTCAATCAACATTATTAATGGACTCTAAACAGGAATAAGACGACATAGAAGAAGAATTAGTCCTCTCCCTCCTTGTATTAACATTAACTGATACATCTCTAACTGTAATCACATGCATGTTAGTAATCGTTTGTACAGATCTTAAAATCCATCCCCGAAAAATTTGAAAACAAAACCCCATAACTATTGCTACAATAATTACTATGGCCACTAGAGGACCTAGAATGCTTGCCATCCATGTTCCTATGGAATTACCACTATAAAAACTTTGAAAGGACTTCAACAGCATTCAAATTACCATATCCTCCTAATCTTAATATAATAGCATCCAATGCTATGTGATTATCAATTACACATTCTAATGTTTAACATCTCAGACCCAATTCTTAAAAACCCATGATTGTTAAAATATACAATGTTCAACTCCGACTTTGTTCTCCTATTATTCCTGATATGACATACACATTATAACACTCTATTTTCACTCCCTGTTAAATCAATACATCCCTAAACTATTCCTGCTTTAATAATTCAACCAAATTCAGATCATGTGAAAATATCATAACCCCATGATAATAACCAATTAAGTACTTGCCTATCAACATAAATATTTACCACTCTAAACATCCATATCAATATCACCCAATACTTCAAATCTATATCATTACTAATATGTTAATACTTTAACCCAATTAATGAACATATTCATGATTTCATTCACAATCCTCACCTTAACTTCCATGTTTCAAACAGTATGATTCAACAATGTCTACTCAAAATAAATCATATAAGTGTATCCTAAGACATTACCATAATGTATTACTGTTTTAACCCATAATATCTATATAAAACAGTTCTCAATTTAACAATCACTATCCTTCATTTTGAAAATAATTATACTAATACATACTAATAATTTACTTAAATCACTCATTAATCTTATAAATTATAACCAACCAAATTACTTAACTCAACCAAATGTAAAATGCCCATTGTTATTGCTTCACTTTATACTTATCTATGAAAATTAAAACACTCAACTTAATCACCCATTACAACTTTCAGAATGTATACTTATATTATCATAGATAATAAACATCCATAATTCAATTATGACCTTCCTCATCCTGATAATAAATACAGATCATTACCTCAATGCATTCTTAATACTATTAATTTAGCAGTGTATATACCTAATACCCAAATTAGCAAATTTAGATAAATCCAATTTTATTATCAACAATCAACCCCTTTATTCCTCCCGGCACTTAAATCTTCTGGCGTCTCTTCATTATGTTCTTCAGACAGCTTCATAGTTCAAAATCACTTGCCCATGACAATGTCACAACTAAAATGTCTAATTTGATTCACCACCAACTCCACAACCTTAATGTCATTTCCATTTGCCAACCATTATACCAACAACATGAGAAATGTTGCATTTGAACAGATCTTTCTCCATTCTCACTTAATGGTGTACTCCTTTCCCACTCCTTCGAGATAAAAACATGAGAAAATCCTTTGATATCTTCAATTGGTTGTTGTAGACAAATTGCATTTAGAAGTGGTATTTTACAAAAACGTCTTCAATGCCTCTGATATTCATCTTCAGCCAGTTCATAATTTGTTACTTTTATTTATATATAGGTACACACCATTCTATGCCAAATTATCCCATATTATGCATCAAGATACCATCTGTATTTACCTCACTAGAAGACAAAAACACAACAGTTTAATTGATTTCATTTCTAAACCAAAAACTCCATATAAATCAATCAATCAATTTTCAATCAATTTTATTTTATATAGCCCTTCTTACATCAGCTAATATCTCGAAGTGCTGTACAGAAACCCAGCCTAAAACCCCAAACAGCTAGTAATGCAGGTGTAGAAGCACGGTGGCTAGGAAAAACTCCCTAGAAAGGCAAAACCTAGGAAGAAACCTAGAGAGGAACCAGGCTATGAGGGGTGGCCAGTCCTCTTCTGGCTGTGCCGGGTGGAGATTATAACAGAACCATGCCAAGATGTTCAAAAATGTTCATAAGTGACAAGCATGGTCAAATAATAATCAGGAATAAATCTCAGTTGGCTTTTCATAGCCGATCATTAGAGTTTAAAACAGCAGGTCTGGGACAGGTAGGGGTTCCATAACCGCAGGCAGAACAGTTTAAACTGGAATAGCAGCAAGGCCAGGCGGACTGGGGACAGCAAGGAGTCACCACGGCCATATGACAAATTGTTATGCTTTAACAATTATTCCTAATACCAATTCCTAATATACTTCCCAAGTTCTATTAGATAAACCTTTTAAATACATATAACCGAATGGAATGACAGCCAGTTGATTCCTGAAAAATCTTGAAAATCTTGAAATTATTGGAGGTCTATAGCTCTGTTCCTCCACTGAGGTAATCAGCCATAACCCACATCTCATCACTATCATTCCTCAAACACAACAGTATCCTCATCTCTAATTGTCAGTTTCCTCGTAACCATCTGATACCTGTTCAATCTCCCCTCTATCCATACCTCCGTTGGTGTAGACTGTGTGATGATGCATGAACCTTCTTCCTTCACTAGTTCTATGATCATGCAGAGTCCTTCTCCATTTATCACCATCTCTCTGTGGATTGTGTCCTTCTATCAGCGTACCAATATTCCCTGTTGCAAAAACACACAGACAAAACAAAACAATGCTCCGCTGAAGCGGTGCCATCTTCCTCCTCTGCGTTAGAAAAGTCCTACAGTGGTACATACAGATCTAGGAATCTCTCTCTCTTACTTGCCCCTCCATCAAGGTAGCCATCAACACCTATTACTAACCTTCCCACTTGGGTGTTGTCCATCAATGAATTCCTTAATCCTTTACCACCACATAGTCTCCAAGTTGCAAAAAATTTCCAGATTCTCCTGGTAGGTCTGGCAGAGAAGCCTTCACCTTTTCGAAAGAAAGTCTGCATAACATTGTTAGTTGAGACACAGCATGCTACTTCATCCTGTCTTCTTATCAGTCCTGATAAGCCTTTTAGATTAGGAAGTGCACATTCTTGCAGCTTGTTATAGTCACTAATGTCATAGAAAGGTCTCCTCTAAATTCTGCCTTATACCACAAATACATTTCCCCCTAAAACATTTAATCTAACCCATAACACATTACTTACTACTGCTCATATTCTTAATACAATATGCAAATATACCAATAAATCCTCATACCATCAATACTACCCCCTTTTTTGAACACATGAGTCACAACGTGATTCATACTTTCAAAAACAAAACACCAACATTGTTTATTAAACCCTAATCAATAAAAAAGACAACATTGGATAATACCTCAACTGACTTCTATCCCGTAAAGTAATCCAAGATTAGTACACTTAACTAGCAACAGGTATCCCTCATTCAATATAGCTCCCTCTCTCTTTAGTTATTTTATGGTTCGATTCATATATATTATTACCAAATTATAAACTTCTTCACAATTATCCTTATCATAACTAACCCCCAATTCAGCATGCCTCTAGGATTTACAGTGCGGGTGATCAAGTCACACTATAAAGCCAGGACAGATTGCAGAGGTTATTGAAATCATTCAATGAATTGTTCCATCCAACAGTATACTAAACATTACCAACATTCAAAACCTTTCATAAATGTTATGTACCCCAAGTGTACATTAAATCCTCATGACATTTATTCTCATAAGAAATCATGTATACCCAAAACTCAGTCAAAAAATTAAAAACTTCATAAAATGTGTGCTCCTTTAAGACATATCACATTTGACCTGTTGAAACTCCTAACACTCAAAATAACAACCCTTTATAAACATCATACTAGGTGTGTTGTGTTTTATATGAAAATGTAAAAACAACAAACAAAAATAGCCAGGCCATACTTAATTTAGTAGCTCCCTTTTACGACCTAAAAATAAGACTACCTAATTTTACTAACTGTTCCACCCTAGCCCTGGGCAATATTCCAATGATATAAGAAAATCCCCTTGCTCCTGGAATATAAATAACACATGTTGTTAACATTCAATTACAATCAATAATCCAAAAATAGTAAGTACACACAAAACATGATACAGCTATACACAGTCCTATCTCATCAATAATTGTTTATATCAAACTAATTCATCATAACTACTCCATAAAAATATTATATAAAACCTTTCACTATATTAAAACCACTCCAATTTCTTAGAGTATACAATGATTATGTTTAATTGATTACCCTTCAGATCATATCCTCTTTAATTCTCACAATAATTATTAAACCCCAAATCTGCTCCTTATTATCCAATATCAAATTATCCATTATTGTTTACATAATCAACAACAAAAGAAAATCCGTTTCCTTTGCCATTATTCCTGTCACCCCTGTAAATGTCATATTTCATTCATTAGCCAATACCCTCTCTTACTTTGTGTAAGACTTGATATTTTATCCCAGGCATTTATTTAAAATGTGTCCGCTACGTTGTCTCCTACTCTCCCCTTATTATAATGCTATAGGAAACTTCCATCAATCCTGGGGAAAAAAACGCCCCCTCACAAAACACTGGATAATACCACGTTTATTAAGTTAACTACACCTTCTACTATAAACCCATAACCCCTTTCTAGTAATTTAATCATCGCAAACTGTTGCATTGATGTTTTAAAATATAAACCTATTGTTTCATAATCCAAAACCCACAAAAAGATGTCTACTTAATCCATCAGGCCAACAGCAACAACTATCTCCCATCGTTCAATGTACTATAAACAGATTATCGTTATCAGAAGTAATGAACCGTCGTCATAACTCACCCCTGTTTAAACAAACTATATAATGTCATAATAAGAATGATCAATTATCAAATATCGTTCCTTATTCAACTATCTAGACATGTTCTTCATTAGTAAATCGTCTCCACAAAGCAATACTACCTAATAACATATTCTCATTCACCTAAATATAAATAATTACTTCCAGTAAACAATCCCATTCAACATCAAGTCAACCTGTCTCATCACCCAAATAACTTACTTACTTTTTAAACCCTCTACAATATCTATCATACTCTACCGCTCATTTCCCTTATAACGGTACCTCAACAGATGACAAATTACTGTGAAATTATAGTCAAAACAAATAAAACATCCAATTCAAAGCTATGCAACTTTAATTACTATGTTATACTATTTACTATGTGTCGGTAAGACAATCCCTTTCACAAAATGTTTATCAAGTCACCTATTAATCTATGTCAATATCCACAATGTAAAAGTTTTGCTTTCTATCCCTCTCTGGGTTTGAACCAGGGACCCTCTACACATATCGACAACATTCACCATCGACACACCATACAAAATCTGCGATCCTTGCAAAGCAACATCTTCCAGTTCATAGAGCAAGTTACGTCACTAAATGATACCCCACTAGCTCTCACCGCTAACAAGCTAGCCATTTCACACCAAACATTCAACCCCCTATGACTTCCTTCTCCACAGCAACCATTGATCCTTGTACACCTAACGTAACCCATAATGTCCCTTACAGTGCTCTCCCGTTTCAGCAAGCCCCAATGGTTAACACCCGCAGACAAAAACATGGACATTCTTCCATGTTTTACTAGTAGACAAATTAACACACTCTCAAACAGCGTTCTACATTAACCTCTATCATAGGGTTTAAATACTAACGTAACAACATTAACCATCCTAAATTGCTCTAGTAACGTCATGTATGTTCAGTTTATTTATTACGATAGTATGTCCATAATAGTTTTAACAAAGCTACATTATCCCTATTTTTTTATTTTTTATATTTCTATAATTGTCTTAGTTCCCTTGCTTCACTTCCCATGAATATAAGAAATCCGCTTTTCTGTGCGTCCTAAACTACATTCAATTTCCCTGTAATCAACTAAGATCATAGCCACACAATGAAACCATCACTCCGCCATTATCAGAATGAATGAGATCTAGTCAACTATCCCTTCTAAGTAGCCTACAAGTAACACCAAACACTTTCTGTAGTTCATATATTGAAATCATCCATTTATCACGATCCAATTTATTTATAGACATATTCCACCATTCTCACTCGTTTAATCTAGCAAAACCTTATTCAATGCCCCAAAAAAATTACTACCACGCACTCTTCTCTCCATACCCGTTAACATTTTAACATTTTAGTCATTGAGCAGACGCTCCTATCCCGAGCGACCCACAATTAGTGAGCTCATACATTTTTATATACTTATACTAGCCCCCGTTGGGAATCGAACACACAACCCTGGCGTTGCAAGCACCATTCTCCACCAACCGAGCTACAAGAGTCCTGCTATTTAAACCACACACGCTTCAAATCATACATTCAACATCACCAAACCAAATACTCCGTCGTACCCATTCAATCAACACATCAGCAGTGGAATTTACACTCATAAATGCAGATTGTTACTCCATGCCATTGAAATGATAAATAAATTCCACAAATAGCGCCATTACAATGATTTCTCATCTTACCCTCTGATACGCCATGAAGTTCCATCACTTTACTATGTTAGCTCTACCATGATAATTAGTTCAATTGAACCCTATATTGGCTTTGTACTATATTATACATTACGTCTATAACAACATTACTTATGGTCAGTTTATTCCACTATCACATGATCCAACAACGATATAAACTTAGAAAACCCATATTAATTACTTTCCCACCCATTACGTATGTCTACATTTGGGTGAGCAAGTTTAATACAGACATGGCACTCTAATTATGATTTTGTCATTACCATTTCCAAATCGTCACAACTCCTTAAAGAACTTTAGAAACTTCTAGATACTCACATCAAAAATAATCCCTTCGTAGTGTTTTTAACCATTCTTAATCGACACAAATCTCTACAAACATTTTCCCAGGGAAACAAAAAATTAATAGACTGTAATTTCTGAACAAAATCAGATCATATAAAAATATCATAACCCCATGATAGTAACCAATTAAGTACTTGCCTAGCAACATAGATATTTACCACTCTAAACATCCATATCAATATCACCCAATACTTCAAATGTATATAATGACTAAAATGTTAATACGTTAACCCAATTAATCAACATATTCATGATTTCATTCACAATACTCACCTTAACTTCCATGTTTGAAACAGTATGATTCAACAATGTCTACTCAAAATAAATCATATAAGTGTATCCTAAGACATTACCATCATGTATCACTGTTTTTAACCCATAATATCTATATAAAACAGTTCTATACTAATACATACTAATGATTAACTTAAATCACTCATTAATCTTTTAAATTATAACCAACCAAATTACTTAACTCAACCAAATTTAAAAATGACAATCCTTATTGATTCACTTTATCCTTCTCAATGAAAATTAAAAACCCTCAACTTTATCACCCATTACAACTGTCAGAATGTACACTTATATTAACATACAGTATAAACATCCATAATTCAATCATGACTTTCCTCATCCTGATAATAAATACAGATCATTATCTCAATGCATTCTTAATACTATTAATTTAGCAGTGTATATACCTAATACCCAAATTAGCAAATTTAGATAAATCCAATTTTATTATCAACACAGCTAAGCAACCCCTTTATTTCTCCCGGCACTTAAATCTTCTGGCGTCTCTTCATTATGTTCTTCAGACAGCTTCATAGTTCAAAATCACTTGCCCATGACAATGTTACAACTACAATCTCTCATTCGATTCACCACCAACTTCACAACCTCATTGTCTTGTCCATTTGCCAACCATTATGCCCACAACATTATTTTTTTTTGCATTTGAACATATATCTCTCCATTCTCACTTAATGGTGTACTCCTTTCCCACTCCTTCGAGATAAAAACATGAGAAAATCCTTTGATATCTTAAATTGGTTGTTGTAGACCAATTGCATTTAGAAGTGGTATTTTACAAAAACGTCTTCAACGCCTCTGATATTCATCTTCAGCCGGTTCATAGATTTGTTACTTTTATTTATTTAGGTTCACACCATGCTAGGCCAAAATATCCTTGCCATGCATCAAGACACCATCTGTATTTACCTCACTAGAAGGCAAAAATAACAGTTTAATTGATTTCATTTATAATCCAAGAAATCCATACAATCATTGACCATATGACAAATTATTATGTTTTACAATTATTCCTAATACCAATTTCTAATATACTTCCTAATTTCTATTAGATAAACCCTTTAAATACATATAACCGAATGGAATGACAGTCAGTTGATTCCTGAAAATCTGGGAGATCTTGAAATTCTTGGAGGTCTATAGCTCTGTGCCTCCACTGAGGTAATCAGCCATAACCCACAGCTCATCAGTATCATTCCTCTGACATCGTCTTCCATCACCTGATAATTGTCATCAACTGCATCCTCATCTCCCTCATCTCTAGATTGTCAGTTTCCTCGTAGCAATCTGTTACAGTGGTTGACATGAGATTTGGTCAATCTCCCCTCTATTCATACCTCCATTGGTGTAGACTGTGTGACGATGCATGAACCTTCTTCCTTCACTAGTTCTATGATCATGCAGGGTCCTTCTCCATTTATCACCATCTCTCTGTGGAGTGTGTCCTTCTATCAGCGTACCAATAGTCCCTGCTGCAAAAACACACAGACAAAACAAAACAATGCTCCGCCGAAGCGGTGCCATCTTCCTCCTCTGCGTTAGAAAAGTCCTACAGTGGTACATATAGATCTAGGAATCTCTCTCTCTTACTTGCCCCTCCGTCAAGGTAGCCAGCAACACCTATTACTAACCTTCCCACTTGGGATTTGTCCATCTCTGACTTCTTTAATCCTTTACCACCACAATGAAGAAAACAAGAAAATGTCCAGATTCTCCTCGTAGGTCTGGCAGAGAAGCCTTCACCTTTTGAAAATAAATCTTCAGAACATTGTTTAGGTGAGACACAGCATGCTACTTCATCCTGTCTTCTTATCAGTCCTGATAAGCCTTTTAGATTAGGAAGTGCACATGCTTGCAGCTTGTTGCAGTCCACTCATTTCATAGAAAGGCCTCCTCTAAATTCTGCCTTATACCACAAATACATTTCCCCCTAAAACATTTAATCTAACCCATAACACATTACTTACTACTGCTCATATTCTTAATACAATATGCAAATGTACCAATAAATCCTCATACCATCATTACTACCCCCTTTTCTGAACACGAGTCACAACGTGATTCATGCTTTCAGAAACAAAACCCCAACATTGCCTAAATTAAAATCACAACATTTGATAATACCTCAACTCACTTCTATCCCGTAAAGTAATCCAAGATTAGTACAATTAACTAGCAACAGGTATCCCTCATTCAGGGAAAGCTCTCTCTCTCTTTTGTTATTTTATGGTTCGAATCACATATATTATTACCAAATGATAAACTTCTTCACACTTTTCACAGTATTATAAATTACCCTCAACACGGTAAAATAAACTATCTGAAATTCCTCAGCCCCTGTTTCTAGGATTTCCAGTGTGGATGATCAAAGCACACTAGAAAGTCAGAACAGAGTGCAGAGGTCATTGAAATCATTCAACGAATTGTTCCATCAAATAGTATACTAATCATTACCAACATTCAAAACATTTCATAAATGTTGTGTATCCCAAGTGTACATTAAGTCCTCATGACATTTCTTCTCATAAAAAATCATGTGTATACCCAAAACTCAGTCAAAAAACAACAAAAGAAACTCCATAAAATTCACTGTGTGTGCTCCTTTAAGACGTATCACCTTTGACCTGTTGAAAACCCCCTAAAATCAAAATAACAACCCTTTATAAACATCATACTAGGTGTGTTGTGTTTTATATGAAAAACCCAATTGAAAAACAACAAACAAAAATAGCCAGTCCTTACTTAATTTTGTAGCTCCCTTTTACGACCTAATACTTCCTAACTTCACTAAACTGCTCCCCCTAGCCCTGGGCAACATTCCAATGAGATAAGGAAATCCCCTTTCTCCTGGAAGAGAAATTATACATTTTGTTAACATTCAATTACAAACAGTAATCCAAAGATAGTAAGTACACACAAAACATGATACAGATATACACAGTCCTATCTCATCAATAATCATTTGTTCCAATCTAATTCCTCATAACTACTCCATAAAAAGATTATATAAAATCTCTCAAAAGATGAAAACCACTCAAAATTCCTCGAGTATGCAATGATTATGTTTAATTGATTACCCTTCAGATCATATCCTCTTTAATTCTCACAATGATTATTGAACCCCTAAATCTGCTCCATGTGATCCCATATCAAATGATCCATTATCGTTTACTTGATCAACAACATAGGAAAATCTGTTCCCCCTTCTATTGTTCCTGTCACCCCTGTAAATGTCATATTTCATTCATTAGCCAATACAATCACGTACTCCATGTAAGTAAGATGTGATATTTTATCCCATTTATCTATTTAAAAAATGTTAGATACGTCATCTCCTACTTTCCCTTAACATATGCTGTAGTAGACTTCCATCAATCCTGGAAGACACTATATAATACCACGTTTCATTAAGTTCACTACACCTTCTACTATAAACCTATAACCCCTTTCTAGTAATTTAATCATCGCAACCTGTTGCATTGATGTTTTACAGTAACAACCTATTGTTTAATAACTTCATAACTTACAAAAAATGTTTACTTAATCCATCATCCTAATAGTAAAACTATATCCCATTGTTCAACATACCATAACCAGATTATCGTTTTTAGACTTAATGAACTGTCTGCAAAACTCACTGTTGTTTTTTACAAACTATATAATGTAATAATAATAATTACCAATTATCAAATAACGTTCCATATTCAACTATCTAGACATGTTCTTCATATCATCCCAATGCGTCCTACATATGTCAATATAGTCCAACTATCACTACTTCCATTCACCCTCTTATGAAATCATGTCATTAGTAAATTGTCTCCACAAAGCACTACTACCTAATAACATATTGTCATTCACCTAAATATAAATAATTATTTTAATACCAGTCTTATTAAACAATCCAATTCAACATCAATTCAACATGTCTCATCACCCAATTAACTTACTTACTTTGTAAACCCTCTACAATATCTATTATTCTCTATCGCTAACTTTCCATATAACGGTACCTCAACAAAATATAAATTATTGTGAAGTTATAGTCAAAACTAACAAAACCGATATGCAACTTTAATTACTATGTTATACTATTCGCTATGTGTTGGTAAGACAATTCCTTTCACGTAATGTTATCAATTCATCTAGTAATCTAGGTCAATAGCATCAATGCAAAATATTTGCTTTCTATCACTTCCTGGGCTCGAACCAGGGACCCTCTACACATATCGACAACATTTACAATCGAAACACCATTACCCGTCGCTCCACAAAATCCGCGATCCTTGCAAAGCAAGTTAAACAACTACTTTCCTGTCGCATAGCAAGTTACGTCACCAAATGATACCCCACTAGCTCTCACCGCAAACTAGCTAGCCATTTCACACCGATAACATTCAACCCCCTATGACTTCCTTCTCCATAGCAACCACTGATCCCTGTACTCCGAATTTAACCCATAATGTCCCTTACAGTGCTCTCACGTTTCAGCGAGCCCCAAAGGTTAACACCCTTAGACAAAAAACATGGAAATTCTTCAATTTTCTACTGGCAGACCAAATAACACATTTTCAAACAGCGTTCTACACTTACCTCTATCATAGGGTTTAAAAACTGAGTTAATAACATTAACAATCCTAAATTCCTGTAGTAACGTCACGTTTGGTTCAGTTTATCTATTACGATAGTATGTCCACAATACTTCTAACAAATCTACATTATCCCTAGTGTTTGTTTAATATTCCTATTATTCTCTAAGTTCCATTGCTTCACTTCCCATGAATATAAGACATTCACTTCTCCATGCGTCGTAAACTATATTCTATTTCCCTTGTAATCAACTAAAACCATAGCCACAGCACTTAAATACAGCAGATCTAGGCAACTGTCCTTTCTAAGTAGGCTCCAATCAACACCAAACACCTGCCGTAGTTGACCAGCATATATCGACTTTATATCCACTTATTAATATCCAATGTAGTGATCGACATTACGCCACCATTCTCTAGCAAACACTTAGGCAACGCACAAAAAAATTACTAGCACGCAAAATCTCTCTATACCTGTTAAATAAGTGAGTATGTCTATTTCAACTACGCACGCTACAAATCTTCCATTCAACATCACCAAATCAAATACTCTGTAGTAACCGTTCAAGCAACACATACCATCAGTTGAATTACACTCATAAATACAAATGTTACTCTATGCCATTGAAATGACAAATAAATTACACAAATAGCGCCATTACAATGATTTCTCATCTTACCCTCTGATACGCCATGAAGTTCCATCACTTTACTATGTTAGCTCTACCATGATAATTAGTTCAATTGAACTCTATATTGGCTTTGTACTATATTATACATTACGTCTATAACAACATTACTTATGGTCAGTTTATTCCTTAAACATTTACACTTTAGTCATTTAGCAGACACTCTTATCCAGAGCGACTTACAGTTAGTGAGTGCAAACATTTTCATTTTCATACTGGCCCCCCGTGGGAAACGAACCCACAACTCTGGCGTCGCAAGCGCCATGCTCTACCAACTGAGCTACAGGAGACTATAAACCTTATCTTTATCACATGATCCAACAACGGTACAAACTTAGAAAACCCATATTAATTACTTCCCCACCCACAACGTATGTCTACGTTTTGGGTGAGCAAGTTTAATACAGACATGGCACTCTAATTATGATTTTCTCATTACTATTTCAAATCAAATCAAATCAAATCAAATTGTATTGGTCACATGCGCCGAATACAACAGGTGCAGACATTACAGTGAAATGCTTACTTACAGCCCTTAACCAACAGTGCATTTATTTTAAACAAAAAAAGTAAGAATAAAACAACAACAAAAAAAGTGTTGAGAAAAAAAAGAGCAGAAGTAAAATAAAGTGACAGTAGGGAGGCTATATATACAGGGGGGTACCGTTGCAGAGTCAATGTGCGGGGGCACCGGCTAGTTGAGGTAGTTGAGGTAATATGTACATGTGGGTAGAGTTAAAGTGACTATGCATAAATACTTAACAGAGTAGCAGCAGCGTAAAAAGGATGGGGTGGGGGGGCAGTGCAAATAGTCCGGGTAGCCATGATTAGCTGTTCAGGAGTCTTATGGCTTCCACATCGTCACAACTCCATATAGAACGTTAGAAACTTCTAGGTACTCACATCAAAGAATACGTGCGCTCCTTAAATCACATGCTACTTATGCCTCTTTAATAATGTAAATCCCATTTCGTGTTGCTTACAACGATATTGTCCATGACATATTTTGACGCTATCTGTAATTTACCCCTTTTAACTACTCTATTGAGGATATTCATTATCTGTACATGCTGACCTATCACTAAGATATGGTTCCACAATGTTTTGTATTACTAATTCATGCAATGTTAGTAAATTAAACACTTGCATCAAATCTCCACACTGATGTTATTAAAATTTTGTTTGCTTATTTAGACTTTTGGTGCTATAATACAACAGGTTTACTTATCTCTGCTCTGGTTCTTTCTGTCATATGACTTATTGCTTTCTGTCCCTCCTTCCTGTTTGGAGCAACTTCACACGCCTTATTCTCTTGTTACTACAGCACTCTACCTCTCAGAAGGTTGACCCTCCTTAATTTGTACTTCTCCTCTATATGGCTCTTACTCCTGTAAAGAATGACGGTTTATTTTAATTGTAACCTTCTACCAGGGATTTTTACCTTAATCCCTAACCTCGCAGAGGACTTGAACCTCGCACATTTCTACGTTCGTCTACCAAAGACGTTTATCGCTGAGGACTTGAACCTCGCATCTTTCTACGTTAGTCTACCAAATACGTTTATCGCTGAGGACTTGAACCTCGCATCTTTCTACGTTCGTCTACCAAAGACGTTTATCGCTGAGGACTTGAACCTCGCATCTTTTTACGTTCGTCTACCAAAGACGTTTATCGCTGAGGACTTGAACCTCGCATCTTTTTACGTTTGTCTACCAAAGACGTTTATCGCTGAGTACTCGAACCTCGCATCTAATAATGTCTATCCTGTCATCACAGGACTGACATAACCCATCTATCTTACTTTAGGACACGAATCTAACTTATCATAATAAAAGAGCATACACCCAATGTTGTTAAAACCCACTCTACTACTTCTGTTTTATGTTTGGTCCTTTACTCAGACCAAACCCTGTTTAGAATAATAGCACCCTATTATCGTCAAATTTAATGAACACCTTACATCTCATTACATAACATACAACTCATCTTCCCCCTTTAAAATATAGAATTTTAAAAGTCTGTTACAGCTAAGCCTTACCACAGATAAGCAGAATTTGACATAATCCCAAAAATGAAAGTCTGCTTACCTGTTAGTTTGGCTGTGAACTGCATCCTAAATAAAAATTAAAAAAAATCTAAATTCGTTTAGACACCAATCTGTTATGATGAGTTTCTGGTATTGAGAAGTTCAAGATGCAAGAATTTACTTAGACATTCTGTGGAGATTTTACCAAGTATTTATTTGATCACGAGCCCGTGGCTTCATCTAACAAACGGACATAGCCTTGCCCCATTGTCAGTTGAACTGCCCACATACACAAATCTCACATCTTTTATACTCTTGGTTACACATTTCTTCAACCACCTCTGGCCATCGTCAATGAGCACTCCCATTCTTTTATGTTATTACTCTTTACCCCAAGTCAGTATATCCTGTCCATCAATCATGCTATCCTAAATATCAGTAATCTCCTTTGCCATAACGGAATGTAGACTCCATGGCCCCAAACCACTTATGGAGTAACTCTAACCTGTTCCCCACGATACTATGACATGACATCATTACACCGACCAAAGCAACAGACTGTTGGCTCTTTGATATTGTTTATGTGACGAGTCTGTAATATTGACACTGCAAAGTGCTCAGATCCATTCACACTAAACCTACGACAAAGCATTCCGGGCCATTCATGTAAAAGACCTGTTCAGCACACAAGTAGTGCTGTTGTGCTTGGACATTACTGACTAGGGGTCAGTGAACACAGATAGACCCATACAGACCTACGGCTCACCCATGTTTTACACGTGTTATTACGTAGGCCCTAAGTCCATCTTGATTGCTTGTGTTTTGAATATTGCAGAGGAAAGAATGGTTATCCGTCCTGTTTGTGTGTATCACAGATCTGAGCATTAGCAATGCTATAAACTACAAAAAGGGCAGGCTGGTCCACGGCCTGAAAGCAAGAACACTTATGTTATTCTGCATACTTATTGGTGTGCTTGATGAAAGCAAGAACACTCTTGTGCTTCTGCATACTTAATATTATTATTCCTTTTCCGCCCACTTTCTGTGCTCGCTATCTACTTTAAAAACTGTTTAAACTATTATCAGTTAAACTGTATTCAGTCCAGGGTTAAATGCTATTTCCAGCTATGACTTTTCTTCTTGATACTACTTTTACTTTTTATGTTACAGACATTTTATTACCCCAAAAGCTCCCATAGCCTCCTATTCAATTTCCTCAACATTCCAAACTGGCCATTGTTAAGTCTGCTGAGTTCTATCTCTTGTAATTTCAAATCAAAACAGGTCCTGAGTACTTTAAGGGCTGCTTAACTCCCACTTTGATACCATTTGTTTTATTTCTCTTCTTTCTTTCTTTCTTTCTTTCTTTCTTTCTTTCTTTCTTTCTTTCTTTCTTTCTTTCTTTCTTTCTTTCTTTCTTTCTTTAACTACCCTAAATGCCCCAACTACTCTAAATACCCCAACTACTAATTAATAGAATTCTATGCGAGATAAGCTTTTAAATCGGCACATGCTCATTGTTTAAGCTAGAGACTCCATTTATCTTTCCAGAGCCTTTAAGAGTCTTTAAAATAAAATACAAATGTTTTTCTAAATTAGAACCATTAACAGAATCGTTGAGGAATCGGATCGTTAAGTATAGGAATCAATTAAATCTTATCAATACCAAACCGTAGCGTGTTTGTTAGTGCCAGTGAGTGGGAAATGGAGGGATTCAATTCAATACTTTGATAGCCCTATTGTTTAATTACCTTAACACAAATCATGTGGGGAAAAATTACTTGTTTAACAGGTTGTGGCGGGTCGTCGGCGGGCTGCATGCACCGCACAGTCAGGTTCAGCAATCATTATCTTCATTTGTAACTGGAAAAGGTTTGTTCTGTAACATATGACTAACTCTCCCTCATTTGTTTCAGGGGGCAACATTGACAAGATGTGAGTAGGACAACAGCTCAGATTTTTCAAGCTCAGACAGCTCGTCATCCACTGACAGTGAAAATGAAGAAGAAGAAGAAGAAGAAGAAGAAGAAGAAGAAGAAGAAGAAGAAGAAGAAGAACAAGAACAAGAACAAGAACAAGAACAAGGGACAAAAAAGGAAACGGCTAAATGCAGAGGTATGTGTCATGACACTGCACAAATGTAAATAATGTATTCATTGAAATCAACGTTAGACACTTTTTAAGTGTTTTAAAGGTGTTGTGAAAATCAATCACTGTACCTTATAAGAAATCAAAATATTTTCAGAGTTTTGGTCGCAACAAAAATGACTTTATTAGAGTTTCAACAAAGCCAGGCCAGTCTGCAGAGTAGCCCCGCCTCTCTCTTGCTCTCCCTCTATATATACCCCCTTCCCTCTCTCTCTTCACTTAAAATCCCTCCTCTTACAGTTTCCCACTCTTTTCCACTCCACGCCCACTTCCTTTGTCTCTGAGGGCGGCTAAACTCGACTTTTATTATGCACATAGTACTCCAACCAATCACTCACTCCCCTGTCTTGCACACACACTCATGTTTAGTTTAAACATGACAAGGCCCTAAATCCTTGAAACATACACAAACCCCACCCCATCATGCTGTAATCAATCAAGAAGATACCAAGGAGACAAAGGTCTAGCCCAAACTCCATTCAACCCTGGTGCCGCTCCCTTCACGGTATTTGAAGAGAGAGACAAAAGGCCACAAGCTAGTTTCAGTCTCTCATCAGATTAGACAGCCATGGATTTAAGTAAGAGCAAGCAATTTGACCCTAGGGCAGATTCCCTCTCTACTCACCCACACAGTGAAATTAAATGACCCAATACAATTCCTGGCCCAGTAACAAAGAATTCTAACTTTATGGTCATGATTAACCCAGTTTCATCTCACAGTACACTAAAACTCTACAGTTCATTAATAATAATTCACCACAAAGGCAAGCTAGCACAGTCACGCTGTCATATGGCATGTACAGTGGGGAGAACAAGTATTTGATACACTGCCGATTTAGCAGGTTTTCCTACTTACAAAGCATGTAGAGGTCTGTAATTTTTATCATAGGTACACTTCAACTGTGAGAGACGGAATCTAAAACAAAAATCCAGAAAATCACATTGTATGATTTTTAAGTAATTAATTGGCATTTTATTGCATGACATAAGTATTTGATACATCAGAAAAGCAGAACTTAATATTTGGTACAGAAACCTTTGTTTGCAATTACAGAGATCATACGTTTCCTGTAGGTCTTGACGAGGTTTGCACACACTACAGCAGGCCCACTCCTCCATACAGACCTTCTCCAGATCCTTCAGGTTTCGGGGCTGTCGCTGGGCAATACGGACTTTCAGCTCCCTCCAAAGATTTTCTATTGGGTTCAGGTCTGGAGACTGGCTAGGCCACTCCAGGACCTTGAGATGCTTCTTACGGAGCCACTCCTTAGTTGCCCTGGCTGTGTGTTTCGGGTCGTTGTCATGCTGGAAGACCCAGCCACGACCCATCTTCAATGCTCTTACTGAGGGAAGGAGGTTGTTGGCCAAGAACTCGCGATACATGGCCCAATCCATCCTCCCCTCAATACGGTGCAGTCGTCCTGTCCCCTTTGCAGAAAAGCATCCCCAAAGAATGATGTTTCCACCTTCATGCTTCACGGTTGGGATGGTGTTCTTGGGGTTGTACTCATCCTTCTTCTTCCTCCAAACACGGCGAGTGGAGTTTAGACCAAAAAGCTCTATTTTTGTCTCATCAGACCACATGACCTTCTCCCATTCCTCCTCTGGATCATTCAGATGGTCATTGGCAAACTTCAGACGGGCCTGGACATGCGCTGGCTTGAGCAGGGGGACCTTGCGTGCGCTGCAGGATTTTAATCCATGACGGCGTAGTGTGTTACTAATGGTTTTCTTTGAGACTGTGGTCCCAGCTCTCTTCAGGTCATTGACCAGGTCCTGCCGTGTAGTTCTGGGCTGATCCCTCACCTTCCTCATGATCATTGATGCCCCACGAGGTGAGATCTTGCATGGAATGGAGCCCCAGACCGAAGGTGATTGACCGTCATCTTGAACTTCTTCCATTTTCTAATAATTGCGCCAAAAGTTGTTGCCTTCTCACCAAGCTGCTTGCCTATTGTCCTGTAGCCCATCCCAGCCTTGTGCAGGTCTACAATCTTATCCCTGATGTCCTTACACAGCTCTCTGGTCTTGGCCATTGTGGGGAGGTTGGAGTCTGTTTGATTGAGTGTGTGGACAGGTGTCTTTTATACAGGTAACGAGTTCAAACAGGTGCAGTTAATACAGGTAATGAGTGGAGAACAGGAGGGCTTCTTAAAGAAAAACTAACAGGTCTGTGAGAGCCGGAATTCTTACTGGTTGGTAGGTGATCAAATACTTATGTCATGCAATAAAATGCAAATTAATTACTTAAAAATCATACAATGTGATTTTCTGGATTTTTGTTTTAGATTCTGTCTCTCACAGTTGGAGTGTACCTGTGATAAAAATTACAGACCTCTACATGCTTTGTAAGTAGGAAAACCTGCAAAATCGGCAGTGTATCAAAAACTTGTTCTCCCCACTGTATATTCATGGAACACTAATGAAAGAAAATGTCAATTAAAAATTCTCTCAATACTACCATAGAGTAGAAAAAAACAATATTTGCCCACACCCACAGAAAATCCCAAAGTCACATCGGAAAGGCCTGATGATTGTAAGGGGAACAAAAGCGGCCAGCTCCCTCTCTCTCCCAGCAAAATTACTACGTTTTACAACTAAGGTCATACGTCTTTGAATTGCTGTCAGCTATTTCAACAAAAGCATATTATAGTCTGCATACATGTCAATACATACAGTACCTACTGTTTATGTCAACACATATTCCTGGCAAAATGCACAAGGGCAGTTGTCACTTTAAGGCTAAAATGGACGGTTGGCTGACTGCTCCTCACCCCGCATAGGATAGAGCAGACCAGATTTAACCACAAAATCATTATATAAACACGGTGTTCACACAGCCCCAACGTTGAGTTATCACATCATTTGAACAGCTTGTTCTGTGCACGAGTGGAGCCAGCTGGCAATTTACATTACTACTACCACTCGGTTTTTCAACACCTTATGTTACAGATACAGGTATCTGTATGTGTTTTTCCTCTCTTTCTGCCCTAATCACAGGTGTCCTTTGTGTTCCTGATTGGTGGTCGTTGGGGTGTCCCACCTGTCCGACATCCGTTTGTCTGCTGATTGCTGAGGTGGACCAATCAGTGGACATTCCTCTGCATTGCACCACCTGTTTCTGGTTTTTCACTCACACCTCCCATTGTTTTAAAAGCCAGTCAGTTGTGTTTGTTGATAGAGACTATTTTCGTATGTGAGTATGGATACTGTGGTGTCCTGTTTTTTGTGTACTCACTCATTTGCTGGTTACTCTGTATGGTAACTAAGTTGTGTGTTTCTGGGAAAAGGGGGATTTAGCAAGTTGCCCTTGGGCATACATTACCCGTAGAAAGAACATTGTCTAAAAACATTAGTTAGACCTGAGTGTACCACCCACTGTATTCTTGTATGGTTAGCAGTAGCTCAGCAGTTCTTGAGGCAGGCAAGATCAGTTGAGTTTTTTTTTTGTACATTATTGTTTCATTCCTTGGGTCCTGCTCAGCCTTTTTCCCCAAACCTTTACCGTGTGTTCACAATAAACATTTTGTGTTTGATGGTAGCTTATGGTTGTCGGTGTATTTTTGTTCTCACTGTTTCCGTGTCACGATTCTAATTTGCATGAGTTATGTTACGGGTCTCTTTTCCATCCACCCTAGACTTTTAAAGCCACGGGGTTCATAACACCTTAATTAAGGTTACTCTACACTCAGATAATTTTGGGCACAAAAGCCCCCTGGCAAAAAGCCATATGGTATATTTGATATATCAAATGAATAAATTACCTGAGTAGTAATAGTAACTACTTAGTATTAGTTACTAGATAGTAATTATGTTATTAACAACGTTTTAGTTTTATTGGAATTGTAACTATGTAATTGCATGGTAATATTGTTTAGAGCCATAGGTAATTACATTGCAATTACTATTTACCTACATTGTTGTTACTAAGAGCACTACGATGTAGTTACTATTAACATCAATTTAAGGATAAGTGTTATCTTGTTTTCTAATTAAAAATCCTAAATAATTCTGTACATGCTGAAGTGTATTAGGTTTTCTAGCTTAAGCTTTGAGTTATGGCAGAAGGAAAGATATATAAATATCTATGTTTAGAATAAGTGCTATTGTGTTCAGGTTTCAGCAAGCACATTAATAAATTGCTTTATGTTGTATATGTTAACAGCCACAACCCCTGACAACATAGCAAAAAGGTACAAGAAGGTCCTGGCGACCTACCAAAAGAAGGGATGCATATCCACTGCTTTCCACAGCGTCAGTGTGGATCTCAACACTGGCGATGAGTGCCCATCTGGCAGAGATCATGCTAGTGGCGCCGGAGTTCCTTCGTTCACAGCCAGCATTTGACAGCTCTAAAGAGACGCTCAACCAAAATGCGAGAAGGATCACCAAAGATGCAACAGCAGAGATGAGCAACTCTATAAAAGAGAATTACACAAATACTAATTTTCACAAAGTCTGCTGCCTCAGTTTTGATGATGGTAATTTGCATATACTCCAGAATGTCATGAAGAGTGATCAGATGAATTGCAATTAATTGCAAAGTCCCTCTTTGCCATGAAAATGAACTTAATCCCCCAAAAACATTTCCACTGCATTTCAGCCCTGCCACAAAAGGACCAGCTGACATCATGTCAGTGATTCTCTCGTTAATACAGGTGAGAGTGTTGACGAGGACAAGGCTGGAGATCACTCTGTCATGCTGATTGAGTTAGAATAACAGACTGGAAGCTTTAAAAGGAGAGTGGTGCTTGAAATCATTGTTCTTCCTCTGTTAACCATGGTTACCTGCAAGGAAACACGTGCCGTCATTATTGCTTTGCACAAAAAGGGCTTCACAGGCAAGGATATTGCTGCTATTAAGATTGCACCTAAATCAACAATTTATCGGATCATCAAGAACTTCAAGGAGAGATGTTCAATTGTTGTGAAGAAGGCATCAGGGCGCCCAAGAAAGTCCAGCAAGCGCCAGGACCGTCTCCTAAAGTTAATTCAGCTGCGGGATCGGGGCACCACCAGTGCAGAGCTTGCTCAGGAATGGCAGCAGGCAGGTGTGAGTGCCGCTGCACGCACAGTGATGCAAAGACTTTTGGAGGATGACCTGGTGTCAAGAAGGGCAGCAAAGAAGCCACTTCTCTCCAGGAAAAACATCACAGACAGACTGATATTCTGCAAAAGGTACAGGGATTGGACTGCTGAGGACTGGGGTAAAGTCATTTTCTCTGATGAATCCCCTTTCCGATTGTTTGGGGCATCCGGAAAACACCTTGTCCGGAGAAGACAAGGTGAGCGCTACCATCAGTCCTGTGTCATGCCAACAGTAAAGCATCCTGAGACCATTCATGTGTGGGGTTGCTTCTCAGCCAAGGGAGTGGGCTCACTCACAATTTTGCCTAAGAACACAGCCATGAATAAAGAATGGTACCAACACATCCTCCGAGAGCAACTTCTCCCAACCATCCAAGAACAGTTTGGTGACGACCAATGCCTTTTCCAGCATGATGGAGCACCTTGCCATAAGGCAAAAGTGATAACTAAGTGGCTCGGGGAACAAAACATCGACATTTTGGGTCCATTGCCAGGAAACTCCCCAGACCTTAATCCCATTGAGAACTTGTGGTCAATCCTCAAGAGGCGGGTGGACAAACAAAAACCCACAAATTCTGACAAACTCCAAGCATTGATTATGCAAGAATGGGCTGCCATCAGTCAGGATGTGGCCCAGAAGTTAATTGACAGCATGCCAGGGTGGATTGCAGAGGTCTTGAAAAAGAAGGGTCAACACTGCAAATATTGACTCTTTGCATAAACTTAATGTAATTGTCAATAAAAGCCTTTGACACTTATGGAATGCTTGTAATTATACTTCAGTATACCATAGTAACATCTGACAAAAATATATCATAACACTGAAGCAGCGAACTTTGTGAAGACCAATACTTGTGTCATTCTCAAAACTTTTGACCACGACTGTACACACTCATTCACACACACACTAGGTAGAGATAATGTGAGAGAAAGTAAGAGTAAGATACAGTGTGTTCCGGCTGTAAGAAAATAAATAATAAGATTTAAAACAATGTGTTAGTCTGTTTTTGGATATGAGGCGCATGGAACTGCTCCATATCCCCTATAAACGTGATTTTGCACACATTTATGTTTAACTGTTAAGGATACAGCATGTTCTGGCTGTAAATTCTAATAAAACATAAACAATGTTGTGAGTGGTTGACGCTTGCTCCAGATGTGCATTGGCGAGAGCAGTCTGTACACGTTCCACGAAAGATAATCACAGAATGTACATTGTTGCTTGTTCCTGCGTAGAAACATTGTAATTACAATACTTTTCTTTACAACGACATTGTAATACCTAAACTTTTCATATACCCTGCAAAATATTGAATAATATTGAAAGTAAATAGTAATTACACTTTAAGGTGCTGCAACAACGTTTTTCCTAAATTGAGATGGATTCCCATTGATCACAACTACAAGTACTGTACTGGGTGTCTGCCATCGTTGTCACATAGTAACTACTTAGTAACTTCTTGAGTAATTCACAATGTGTTTCACTTTACATGAAGTTGCTTATTCCTGTGTAGAAACATTGTAATTACATTACTTTTCTTTATAACAACATTGTAATAACTGAAATTGTGATAGACCCACAAAATGTTTAATAATATTGAAAGTACATAGTAATTACACTTAAAAGTGCTATAAAAACATTCTTTCTAGATTGACATGGATTGCCATTGATCACAACTAAAAGTACTGTACTGGGTGTTTTCCATCATAACATACTATCTACATAGTACTGTAATTACATGAGTAATTCACGATGTCTTTCACTTTATATTAAGTTGCTTGTTCCTGTGTAGAAACATTGTAGTTACAATACTTTTCTTTATAACAACATTGTAATAACTGACATTTTGATATCCTGTGAAATATGTAATTGCATTGAAAGTACATTGTAATTACGCTTATACAGTGAGGGAAAAAAGTATTTGATCCCCTGCTGATTTTGTATGTTTGCCCACTGACAAAGAAATGATCCGTTTATAATTTAATGGTAGGTTTATTTGAACAGTGAGAGCCAGAATAACAACAACAAAATCCAGAAAAACGCATGTAAAAAATGTCATAAATTGATTTTCATTTTAATGAGGGAAATAAGTATTTGAACCCCTCTCAATCAGAAAGATTTCTGGCTCCCAGGTGTCTTTTATACAGGTAACAAGCTGAGATTAGGAGCACACTCTTAAAGGGAGTGCTCCTAATCTCAGTTTGTTACCTGTATAAAAGACACCTGTCCACAGAAGCAATCAATCAATCAGATTCCAAACTCTCCACCATGGCCAAGACAAAAGAGCTCTCCAAGGATATCAGGGACAAGATTGTAGACCTACACAAGGCTGGAATGGGCTACAAGACCATCGCCAAGCAGCTTGGTGAGAAGGTGACAACAGTGGAAGAAACACAAAATAACTGTCAATCTCCCTCGGCCTGGGGCTCCATGCAAGATCTCACCTCGTGGAGTTGCAATGATCATGAAAACGGTGAGGAATCAGCCCAGAACTACACGGGAGAATCTTGTCAATGATCTCAAGGCAGCTGGGACCATAGTCACCAAGAAAACAATTGGTAACACACTATGCCGTGAAGGACTGAAATCCTGCAGCGCCCGCAAGGTCCCCCTGCTCAAGAAAGCACATATACAGGCCTGTCTGAAGTTTGCCAATGAACATCTGAATGATTCAGAGGAGAACTGGGTGAAAGTGTTGTGGTCAGATGAGACCAAAATCGAGCTCTTTGGCATCAACTCAACTCGCCGTGTTTGGAGGAGGAGGAATGCTGCCTATGACCCCAAGAACACCATCCCCACCGTCAAACATGGAGGTGGAAACATCATGCTTTGGGGGTGTTTTTCTGCTAAGGGGACAGGACAACATCACCGCATCAAAGGGACGATGGACGGGGCCATGTACCATCAAATCTTGGGTGAGAACCTCCTTCCCTCAGCCAGGGCATTGAAAATGGGTCGTGGATGGGTATTCCAGCATGACAATGACCTAAAACACACGGTCAAGGCAACAAAGGAGTGGCTCAAGAAGAAGCACATTAAGGTCCTGGAGTGGCCTAGCCAGTCTCCAGGCCTTAATCCCATAGAAAATCTGTGGAGGGAGCTGAAGGTTCGAGTTGCCAAACGTCAGGCTCGAAACCTTAATGACTTGGAGAAGATCTGCAAAGAGGAGTGGGACAAAATCCCTCCTGAGATGTGTGCAAACCTGGCCAACTACAAGAAACGTCTGACCTCTGTGATTGCCAACATGGGTTTTGCCACCAAGTACTAAGTCATGTTTTTCAGAGGGGTCAAATACTTATTTCCCTCATTAAAATGCAAATCAATTTATAACATTTTTGACAATGGTTTTTCTGGATTTTTTTGTTGTTATTCTGTCTCTCACTGTTCAAATAAACCTACCATTAAAATTATAGACTGATCATGTCTTTGTCCGTGGGCAAACGTACAAAATCAGCAGGGGATCAAATACTTTTTTCCCCCGCTGTAGGTGCTGTGACAATAGTTTTCTACATTGAAGTGTATTTTCCCAATGATTGTACTAAAAAGGTTTACCCTACTGTTCTTCACTTTACATGAAGCTGCTTGCTCATGAGTATCTCCATTAACATTATACATGATATTATTTTGAACAATATTTCACTTACATTACACCTTTTGAAGCCAGAGAAATAAACCCTTCAATCCCTTTTCAAAGGCAGGTACATAGTATTTACAAAGGTTATACCAATATGTGTTTCACATTAAGTTGCTTGCTCCTGGGTAGCTACATTACAGTTACATGCAGCCTAGCTTATTTAGGTGGTAGTGACTTATGTAGTTACATGTAACAAGGTTACATAATATGATGCATTGTTAACATGGTGCTACACAGGAGACCGCAAAAGTGTAATTACAGAACATGTTAGTTACATTTGGAACTAGACATCTTGTAATTACATATACATAAATCATGAGTAATTACACATGTGGAATAACCTCCAACAAGCTGATTTGTAATTACATATACTTGTTCTACTTGTGTAATAACCTATACCGCTAAACCCTAAATGACAGTGTAATTACGTAGTATAACCGATTTGTTGTGTATGCTTTATTCATGCAACTCCCTTGCACGCATCATACCTATGTCATACAGATTTTACCGGTTGAAAAAAACGATAGATTGGCCTTCACAGTAGAAAGGCGGGGTCAATTTGACTGTTTAGGTTTACTTTCAAAGTTAAGTACTACGAAGAAAATAAAAACGTTTCACCGCGCAGCTGGATGGAATTTAGCTAATGTTAACAGTTAGGTAGGTAGCTGATAGTATGATGGATATTAGAAAGTGGCTTCACCAGGGCACAACGGCAGCATCGGATCAAAGCGGCGGGGAGGGGGAGAAGCCTGCCACAGAGGCCAAAGGCAAGGCCGCTGAGCCGACGCTAATCACAGAGGCCAAGGCCGCCGAGCCCAGCAACAAAGGCACCTGCGCAACTGTCTTGCAGCCTGGTGACATACGAGGTAACCTGAGGAGGGGCCTGCACCGAGGCCAAGACCGAACCTAGCAGCCTCACCACCAGTACATTACAAGCACCGACTCCTCCGTTAGGGCCTGACGACCTCGGTGATGAGGAGCCAGTGCAGGTTTGTCTGGGGAAATACCCAACCCTCCTGTACTGTGGGAGAAAACTGGCATTTTGTAGCGCGTGGTTCAAAAGCAGAGAGTGACTGGAATATTCCTGCAAGGCAGATGCAGTTTGATGAGTTATGGAAGAAATACAAGCTCACTTGGACACCCCCGCTCCAAGCAAATGGCAAAGAGTAGTGAGTAGTAATCTGAAAGAATATGTGGTGGAAACAACAATGGGCCAGCAAGAAGAGGATAATGAGAGGGAGTGCAAAATACTGTTTTTCAGCACTCTGGATGTTGTCCTGGGAGAAATGTCAGCAACATTTAACGAACGAAACAGCCAACTTGTTGAGGCCCTGTGTGCCTTGCACCCAGAGAATGAAGCCTTTATGGATGGGGTGTGGAAAAAGTGAAACCACTGCTGGAAACTGAGTTTACTGTCGCACGCCAGTTTCTACAGACTGAAATCGCCCGATTTGGAGAATTAAAATGGACAACGCAGAGCATTTTGGATAGATACTCCGGGCCTCTAACAGCAATGCCTACTGTGATGATGGCATTGAAGCTGGGATTAACATTTGGAGCATCCACGGCAACTTGCGAGAACTCTTTTTCAATATTGAAAAACTTATTCAGTGAGCATAGACGGAGCATGTTGCACAGGAGGAAAGAGCAGCTGATTCAACTGGCATTTGAGAGGGATCCTACAAGCAAATTCCGTGGGGAGTGGAACGAGAGACTGCTGAGGGGGTTCAAAACAGCATCAAGGCAGCTGCAACTCTTTTGAACCTGGGTAAGAACCAGCAGCCTGGCTGGGCTTGTATTATTTTGTTATTTGCTATCTTTTGGAAATGCGTGGCAAATGTCAGAAATAGGCGTAGATTTTCTTTATTGGAGTTGCTGCCAAGTCTACTGCTTCATTTCTGTGATGTGATTGGATTGGAAATGTTTGGTTTATAATATAATCTGTTTTTTTTATATGGTAGAAGAGGTGCTTTGCATTACATTGATGAGGGTGGGCAGACCTTGACCAATGGTTGAGTAATGATACAGCTATAGTGTTGCCATTAACAACTCGTTGCTATGGAATACTAATTTCTCTGTTATCATATGCAGCGTAGTACGGTACTCTTGTGGGAAGACAGCTTGGTAGCTGCATCCAAGCTGCATTGTACCGATAAGTCGTGGTACATTATTGTTTGCTTTCTGCGATTGTAAAATGCATTGTATTGGCATGGGGAAGTGTTACTACGGTAATTAGCAACTGTGTTGCATTGGATTGATGGGTATTGTGCATGTAGCTGTGTAGCGTTATCATAACTTGCAATTTCTCAAGAAGGTTATGAATTGTCCATGTTTGTAAAGCGGTGCAGTAGCCTGTATTCTTGCTGCAAGACAGCCGTGCGTGGCTGCAAATACATTGTGTGTAATTGTACTATAGATTATTATCCATCCTGTGTTATCAGCTAGCGAAAATAGTTGTGCCCCCTTAGTCATTTCTGATGTCCCCTTGCCGAGTTAATCCTGCCGCCGGGCCTGGTCCCCCCCAAAAAAAATTATAACCAACAGTGCTTAATTTGTAAATTGGGAGGTGCCGGAACAAAAACTGAGCCGAGAGTGTTGTGATCTGGGGGGCTCTGAGGTACCAGAACACATGAAAAAGAAATCACCTTTCATAATAAAGCATTGCATGTCATTTATTATCATCGCTTTGCATCTTTTTAATACCTCACAAATGATCACAATTACATGCTACTTTGACACTGTCAAACTGAGAATCTGAGATCAATAAAAACGACAGTGTCTTGAATACATCAATAGCAGTGGCGGCTCCTGAAAAAATTCTCAGGGGGGGGCAATTTTTCTGATGATTTAGGTGACCTACACACATTTTAAAAAAGATATGTCCAGCAACAACATGAAGACAGGGGCAGCATATAAGTCAATACTGATATACACATTACTTGCTTCAAAAAGGCCTCATGGTTGAATTGGAAATATGTGCACCTGAGCATAATTCACAACAAGCAAGCAGGAGCTTTTGATAGAGGCTACTGAAAACATTGATGCAAGTTATTGGTAATAAGAAATTTTTATAGACTTCCATATTCTGCCCTCTTGTATAGATTTGTGAAAATGAACAGTGATAGATATTTTGCCTGAAAACAGAATTTGAAAATAATTTCTAGAAAAGGTAAACACAGCTATCTGTATGTCTTTGTAAAAATGAACAACCATATTCTGGCCAATTGTATAGATTTGTAAATATGAACAACCATATTCTGGCCAATTGTATAGATTTGTAAAAATGAACATGAACAGATTTTTTTTTTTTTTTTACTTTTAAAAAAATGAAAAATAACTATTTTAAACAACATCAACTGTGAACTGATTTGGGCGTGTGTGTGTTAAAGAGACAGACAGGGAGGGACAAAGAGAGAGAGAGGCTACATTACTTGTACTGAAACTGTTCTAGCTTGCTGCATGATCAAATTCAGCTGATGCGCATAGCAATGCACATAATGGGCATTCTTGAAATGCTCACGCACCTTTTGCTGCACACCAGCCTTCTCTCACCTCATCACACTGGCTCCATCGTAACTTGCGCAATGAGTTTGACTTTCTCGTCGTCAGCAAAAAGACCGTTCAGTCTCTCCAAAAGCACACTGGCGATTGAGACTGAGGTTGATTCCGAGATGGGAAGGAACTCAAAAAAGCGCTCCTGCACTTTGTGGTTGCTATCTATGTACCTCAGCACAAGCACCAGCTGTGTCTGTGTAGAAACGTCCGTGGTCTCGTCAGCTTGGATAGCTACGAAGTTCGCCGACTTCACCTCCTCCACAATATGTTCCCTCATGACCGCTAGCATACACTCCAGTAGCTCGTTTTGAATGGTCTTTGATGTGCCCTTGAAAACTTTAGCATTTTTAAGATGGTCATCAAACACCTCATCTAATTGTGCCACAAAGTTGACAAGTCCAAGAAAAATACCAGGGTTGATGGAGCCCTCAGTTTCATCTTTGCCTCGCAAAGCTAGCCATCTTGACAGTTGTACGTGAATTGATTGACGCTGCTACCCGCTCTTTTCTTAGTTATGTTCATGGTTACTTATGTTACGTATGACGAAAGCGCGTAAGTGCAAGCCCTCCCGGAACCCATAGAGATTGTATTGAAAGCTCTGATATTTGAAAAAAAAAATATTTTACATGATAGTCTATGAGAGACTCCTGGGCGATTTTCAACCTGACTGAAATCGCCCCAAAAGGGGCGGGGCCATTTGAAGCACGACTTTAGCCTGATTGGACATTTAGTGGCAGATCAGACGTCTAGATTAGAACACTGAAAACTACTGTTGCCATGATATAATTGATTAGAAAAAAAATCCCTTCCTTTTCCCGTTTGGCAGTGCGTCGCCCATATCGCCCTAATGAACACACCGCCCCTGATCAATAGCCTATGCCTGTCATGACTTCCGCCGAGGCTGCCCCTACTCCTGGTTCGGGCAGGCTTCGGCGTTCGTCGTCACCGGAGTACTAGCTACTGCCGATCCCATTCTCATCACTCCACTTGTCATGTCTTGTCAATCACACACACCTGGTGCTCATTCCCCTAATTAGTATGTGTATAAGTGTTCCCTCTGTTCCCCTTGTCTTTGTGAGTGATTGTTTTTGTTGTGAGAGCGTGTAGCTCGGTGTCACGCCCTGGCTCTGGGGACACTGTTATGTTGAGCCAGGGTGTGTAGATCTATGGGTTTTGTTTCTATGGGTGTTTATTTCTATGTTGGCCAGAGTGACTCCCAATCAGAGGCAACGAGTGTCAGCTGTCGTGGGTTGTCTCTGATTGGGAGCCATATTTAAACTGTCTGTTAATCATTCGGGTTTGTGGGATTTTTTTCGTGTTTGGTTTGTTTATTGACCATTGACTGTCACGTCATCGTTTTGTTGTTTTGGTCGTGTGATCATTTATTAAATAAATATGTTCACGTTCAACGCTGCGCCTTGGTCCTCCTTTCTCGTAGACGAGCGTGACAGAAAATCCAACCAAGATGTGACCAAGCAGCGTGTCCAGGAGCCATCGCCAGGGAGATCCCTAACAGATCTCCTTCGCCTCCTCGACTGGGTCAAGCCGAGTGAGGAAGAGAAGGGCTTGACCTTGTGGCAGAAGGGCGAAAGGCTGGCGAGGGACATGGAGACCTGGTCCACGGGTAGGGGAGAAGCCCAGAAATTTTTTAGGGGGGGGCTAACGCCGTGGACGACGGGGCAGCAGGAGGCCGCCAGGTTACGGGAGTCACTGGTCACCAGGGGGAGGGAGGATGTAGAGGCACGGCGAGAGGTACTGGCGTGTGTTGCCAGTCCGGTCCGGCCTGTTCCTGATCCCCACGTAGGGCCAGTGGTGTGTGTTCCCAGTACGGTCCGGCCTGTTCCTGCCACTCACACCAAGTCTACGGTGCGCGTCGCCAGCCCAGTCCGGCCCATTCCTGCTCCCCGCACCAAGTCAGGGGTGCGCTTCGACAGCCCGGCTCGGCCCGTTCCTGCTCCCCGCACCAAGTCAGTGGTGCGCTTCGTCAGCCCGGCTCGGCCCGTTCCTGCTCCCCGCACCAAGTCAGGGGTGCGCTTCGACAGCCCGGCTCGGCCCGCTCCTGCTCCCCACACCAAGCCAGTGGTGTGCGTCGTCAGTCCGGCACGGCCCGTGCCTGTTCCCCGCACCAAGTCAGGGGTGCGCTTCGACAGCCCGGCTCGGCCCGCTCCTGCTCCCCACACCAAGCCAGTGGTGTGCGTTGTCAGTCCGGCATGGCCCGTGCCTGTTCCCCGCACCAAGTCAGGGGTGCGCTTCGACAGCCCGGCTCGGCCCGCTCCTGCTCCCCACACCAAGCCAGTGGTGTGCGTCGTCAGTCCGGCACGGCCCGTGCCTGTTCCACCGGTGGCTGGTCCGGCACCGGTCAGATGCTTCACGCCGGAGCTAGAGCAATCCGCTCCACCAGTGTGCAGTCCAGCTTCGGCCAGCGGGGCCAGACCGGACCAGGGGTACTTTGGGGGGTTGGAGAGGGAGCGGGGATCAGGCCCGGAGCCGGATCCGCCGCCTAGGCGGAGTGCCCACCCGGTCCCTCCCCTGTGGGTTTTGGTTGACGCGGTCGGAGTCCGCGCCTTTAGGGGGGTACTGTCACGCCCTGGCTCTGGGGACACTGTTATGTTGAGCCAGGGTGTGTAGATCTATGGGTTTTGTTTCTATGGGTGTTTATTTCTATGTTGGCCAGAGTGACTCCCAATCAGAGGCAACGAGTGTCAGCTGTCGTGGGTTGTGTTTGGTTTGTTATTGACCATTGACTGTCACGTCATCGTTTTGTTGTTTTGGTCGTGTGATCATTTATTAAATAAATATGTTCACGTTCAACGCTGCGCCTTGGTCCTCCTCTCTCGTAGACGAGCGTGACACTCGGTTGAGCTACATTTCACTTTGTTATTGCCAAGGTGGATGTTTTCCCTTTCGTTTCGTTTGACACTTGGGGCGTTTGATTTATGCAAACGGATTCAACCTAAAAAAAGCGTTCCAGTTTCACTGAACTCAACCAATAATGCGCAGCTCACTCACCAGCGATTGTCGGTGTGCTCGTGCCAAAAGCCTCTCTCTCTCTTGTTTTACTTTCGAAAACAATGCTCTTCACTCAATAGGCCTATTTGGAAGTTGATAACATATTTGGTAGCCTACATGACCGACTAGTCTTATCTTTTCAGCAGGAGCCATTTGCTTTCCAACCTGTGTTTTCCCACAATTGTATTTGAAATATTTGCGAAAGGCCTGTTTTGGCTGCATGTGGTTCACT